>NC_030992.1:2689632-2754734 GCF_000149955.1 Fusarium oxysporum f. sp. lycopersici 4287
ACTCAAGGGCCTTGAATGTAGACGAAGACGGGAAGTTTGGCGTGCCTGGAAGCGTTTGACGGCGCAACCACATTGAGGAACAGGCAATCTTCAAACTGTGACTTTCCAATGAATCGAGTTTTTGCGCTCTGGGAAACATATTTGAGCCTAAACTGAAGATGGCTCAGTATCCAGTAGGTTCAAATTTCAGCGAAATGGAATTACTCCCTTTATTTGCGTTCTTTGTCTGACGACTCCTGACTGGGTCTTAGGGAGGCATGAATCTGAGATCACCCAAAGGAGGTGCAGCGTAACGCATTCCGAGCCAGTGAGTAACATCGTGTCCAAGGCCTTTGCTCCTGTATTTGCTGTATGATACATCGACTACGGGTGCCATGGCATTGACAAGAGTAAAGAACAGCACTATTGCTATCAGTGACACACAAGTAGGACGAAGGCGAATATTGGGCGAGGTATGAAATCACTGCCATCATTATAGGGAGCCGCCTTGTCAAGCCCCAGACATCTCATTTATACATCAACATAGTGCACCTTTCTTTTGGATTTCGGATGCTGGTCAAGCTGTCAGTCTTGTAGGAGAAGGCCCAGAACCACTGCCAAGAGTCGGAACGTGCTGTTGGTTCACTGAACCACCAACTGGCGTTGGTGGTTATAACCGAAATATTGGGGCAAGCCTTTTGTACATCATCGATAGAGGCCTAAACCATATTGTAGACCTTTCTTGTCATGGGCAGATGTGAGAGCCACGATCAGGCTTGTCTGGCATTTGATAGGCGATAGACCAACAGCCACGAGTGTGGTCTATAACGGTTTCTATTGTGAAGTATCAATACAGGAGCCAAACCATATTCGTATGCTTCTAGATCGGGGTCCAAGCCTTGGGAACATATTATTCAATATGGACGAAACGCTCCGGTTCCGCAACTGGAATAAGAGTGGGAAAGCTCAGCTGGTTCTTGTAAGCCACAAGATGAAATTGACAGACTGATTCTTCTGTGCTTGGTAAGATTCCAGAAGCTTGGGTCATTGATATGTGGCTGATTTCAGATAGCAGGGCATATCGAACTTGAATTCTCATAAATGCTAGTGGTATGACCATGAACAGTGAAGAGCTTGTCCTTATCATCTTTGCTTTTCAACCTGCTTCTCTAAATACAACCCTGAGACAACCCTTGAACCTTTGGAGAGCATTGCTAGATAATCGAGGGCCTCCGAAATTTGTTGTTCCGTGCTAGTGTCTCGTTGTTCCCGTTGTTGGTTTTACCAAACTCAGTCTAACTTCATATTATTCCCAACTTGGCTAATAGGTTCAGCCACCAACAAACAGTATAGGGCAGAGAAGGAGCCGGAGAATGGTTGTCGGAATAGTCTAGCCTCCACTGTATGTAAACCGGATCATGAAAGAGATTTACAACCTTGGCTGATATATTCACCATTGGTCGCGTGGTTCGGAATGCCCGACGCCTTTTTCCATGCAACTTCAATGGGCAAAGCATGGAGGAAATGCATTTGAAAGAGACGATATGCCAATGTCATATGTTTAGAGGTAAGAATATGGCTTATTTCAAGACATAACCTCGTCTTGCATAAGTACTGTCAGAGGAGGAAAGGATTGTTTATGCATCATGTTGCCCTTCCGATATAGGGCAAGTTATCAGCCTTCAGACCAGATTCAGGCATCTCGGCGCTTTAATGAAAAAGAGTTAGCATCGGAGGAAAGTAATTACTACGTAGTACATATCCATTCATCGGGATTGTTAGCCCTGAAAGCCACTGAACGTTGGTGGAATCAATATTCATCAAGCGAGGCATGCAAGGGTCTGAATCGAGTCCATTGTGGCGTCAGACAAGCTGTTGTTCCTGGCAGCTGGATCAAGACACCAAGCCTTGATGCTATAGTCGAGATGGCACTTCTGTAATCAACAAGATTAATATTATCTCGCTCGGCCTTGAATTCTAGGAGGCGAAGATTTAATCGTTCTCCTATCTGTGTTCCAATTATTCTAGTCGGCCAATTTCAAACAGTCATGAGCTTCCCTAGCTTCCAACTAATCGCAGCGGCACGAGAACGACCACGCTGAGGACGAGCTTCTCCAATGTTCCAGGGGTGACACTCAAACTATTGAAGTTCATGTACACACTTTCTATGCAGAAGCCTAAAGTTTTCTTCATCTTCAATACAAGGGCCGACTTGAACGAAGTAGTTTCTAGTGCTCTCATCCAGCGTCAAGAAGCAACTTAGGAGTATTGAACAGTGATTCATCAATCACATATGAGTCTTTTATATAACGTCTAATATATCAGCATATACAGCCCAAGGCTAAGAAGGGCAGGATGATTGTCATTATCATTAACATGAAGTCCAAGGTTGTTCTTGGTAAAGTCATAGAGTGAGTACCTACCCTGATGATCTCCACTTTTCCATCGTTGGCTCCACCTTTCCCCAGCCAGCTTGGCTTGTTCTCCTTCTAGTCTTATCTTATCTGTCGCAAAAAAAAAAAAAAATAATCGCTTTCCTACCATTCAACCCGCTAATCTTCTGCAAAATTCCTCTTGATCAACTGGATAGATCCAATGGCACCAACATTGGCATCACGCAAGCGAAAGGTTCTCGCGGAACCTGCTCCCGTTGATGACGAGCTCGCCGGCGTGGAATTGGACGGAGTTTTGTCACAGAGCGAAGATGGATCTGACTTTGAGGAAAGCGATCTTGAGGATGGACTCGACGGCCAAGACACGAATGAGCACGACGGAGACGATGATGACGAAGATGATGATGACGAGGACGATGATGCGTACAGCGAAGACGCCTCCTCCGACGTAGACGACAGCTTCACGGCTCCTCCCCCACTCGACATTGATAATTCGGAACCAAACTATCGCGTCGTCAAGGATGCCAACGGCGGGGAGCGCTACGAGTACGCTGAGGTTGATCCTGTCTATGACAGCGACGATTCAGATGCCCAAGGCCCAACCAACACAATTGGCAACATTCCCCTCTCTTTCTACGACTCCTATCCTCACATCGGATACGATATCAATGGCAAGAAGATTATGCGCCCAGCCACTGGGGAGGCTCTGGATGCTCTCCTCGACAGTATTGAGATTCCCAAGGGTTGGACTGGCTTGACAGATCCTGAAACTGGAAAACCTTTGGATTTGACCCAGGACCAGCTTGAACTTCTTAAACGACTACAAATGAACGAGGTTCCCAACGAGGATTACGATCCTTACCCTGTATGTCCTTCACTTCAATTCCATTGCCCGACACCGCTAACTATCGCAGGATATGGTGCCATACTTCACCAGTATTGAGGAAAAGATGCCTCTGAGCGCTGCGCCAGAACCGAAGCGGCGATTTGTTCCCTCAAAGCATGAAGCCAAGCGTGTTGCCAAGCTTGTCCGAGCCATCAAGGAAGGACGCATCCTACCATACAAGCCTCCCGAGGAGCGACAACGAGAAGAGGAAGAGAAGGAAGAGTCTTACTACGATGTATGGGCAAATGAAGAGCCTCAAGACCCCCATGTTATGAACATCCCAGCTCCCAAGCTCGCTCCTCCTGGATACGACCTTAGCTACAACCCACCACCCGAGTACTTGCCGACCGAGGAGGAAAAGGAAGCCTGGAAGAACCAAGATCCCGAGGAGAGAGAAAAGGAGTACTTGCCTGCCAAATTCGACTCGCTGCGCAAGGTTCCTGGTTATGGCGAGTTCGTCAAGGAACGCTTCGATCGCTGTCTGGATCTTTACCTCGCGCCACGAATCAGGAAGAACAGGCTCAACATCGACCCCAATTCTCTTCTGCCCAAGCTTCCTCGACCAGAAGACCTCAAGCCTTTCCCCACCCTCAACCAGACCATCTTCCGTGGCCACGATGGTCGAGTCCGTTCTGTATCGTTCAGTCCAGATGGTGAGTTCGTGGCTTCAGGTGGCGATGACGGCACAGTCCGTGTTTGGGCTCTCAACGGTCACCAAGAATGGATGGCAAAGCTTAGCAGCGAGGAGCCAGTCAACATTGTGCGATGGCGGCCCAATAAGGAGACCTTTATTCTGGCTGCTGCCGCTGGAGAGGATCTTTTTTTCATGATTCCCTCGGTAGCCAGTGACGCTGTTGAGAAAGCCAGTCGCGATGTTCTCGACGCTGGCTTCGGCTACGCTACTAATGGCGCACAGCCCAGTGCAGTTAATGGTGTGAAGAAAGAACCTCCTGCCAAGTGGTCACGACCTGGAGGCAAGCTGGAAGCTGCTGGTGTACTGCTCATGGCTACTGTCAGGTCAACAATCAAGGTCATCAGCTGGCATAGGCGAGGTGAGTTCATCTCCACTGTCTCACCAACCGGACAAAGGAGCTCAGTCGCCATCCATACGCTCTCCAAGCATCTCAGTCAAATCCCTTTCCGAAAGCTGCCTGGTCTTGCCCAGACGGCTCAGTTCCATCCTTCAAGGCCACTGTTCTTTGTTGCTACTCAGCGCATGATCAGGTGCTACGATCTCCAGCGCCAGGAACTCGTCAAGGTTGTTCAACCTGGTGCCCGATGGATCTCTTCATTTGATATTCACCCTGGTGGAGATAACCTTATTGTTGGCTCATACGACAGGAGACTGCTGTGGCATGATCTTGATCTGTCGTCTCGCCCTTACAAGACGATGCGATTCCACCCCGAAGCAATCCGGGCTGTCAAATTCCACCGCAGCCTGCCTCTCTTCGCTGATGCCAGTGATGACGGAACATTACAGATCTTCCACGGCAAGGTTGTGAGCGATCTTATGGAGAACGCGACTATTGTACCTGTCAAGATGCTCAAGGGCCATAAAGTAATCAACAAGCTGGGTGTCCTTGACGTGGACTGGCACCCTAAGCACCCATGGTGTCTCAGTGCTGGTGCAGATGGAACCTGCAGGCTCTGGGCATGATGATGGTGTGGTGAATGGTTCTACCCGTACCATAAGGGGAGACGAGAACTTAATTTTGGTCGCCGTGGATTTTCTTCCAGCGATGGCGTTAGGAAACAGAAAACAGAATTACATCATATTTTTATTCATACTTTTGCGTCAATATATTCTGCTTTGTGATCTTGTTTCTAGATCCCGTCAAGGACTTAAAAAATATTCCAACCTACTTCACACTGCATATTTGATGTGCATTGTTGATAAGGGCAGCAAAGCGTCAGCTACAGGTGGCCACGCAATTTCGACGCACCCTCGTAGCCAGCATCATATATTTTACTGCACGCGTTGCATTCAAGACTCAATTATCGACATTCACATCAATTGACAATCATTCTCATGTGATTAACAAAATAGGATTCGTAAAACATAACTAGCTGCTAAAGCAAACGACCTAAAGTACCATAGTCTGCATCCTCGTTATGGCTAAAATATAGCCAGCTTTGACCTTGTCTTCTCGCCTTTTCATCAATGGCAACCTGCCGCACTGATATCGCATGTTCCAAGACCACAAGGATCTTCAACCATCTGAGCACTGAACTCAAATGTTTCGGGTGTCTTCAGCGCATTACAGCTCCTCACGGATCTTTGCCTTAGCATCAGCCTCGGCCTCCGCAGCCTTCTGCTTCGCAGCCTGGCCACCAAGCTGAAGCTGGTTGGCAACCCAGTTGTAGGTATCGCGGGCAGTTTCTCCGAGCTTAGCGAAGAAAGTTCCAGTCGGGGAGCTGGTGCCGTACCTAAAGTACGTGGATTGCTTTCGTGCTTCAGCCTTCAGATCCTCAAGCTTAGATCCTTGTGGCACAGGCACACCATAGCTATCGAGGTAGGACTTGAGATCAGTCTCGGTCCACTCATCGAAGGCAGACTGCTTGGCAGAGTTAGTGGCCGAAGTAAGGTAGCTAGTGGCTGAAGCCCAGGTAGATCCTCCGGCCGAAGAAGCGGAAGAGTAGGCGGACTGAGCAGCATCATAGAGCTCATCGCGAGTGGCATCCTTCTTCTCGGCTACCTGCTTGGCAGCAGCATCTCCGTTGCGCTGAAGGTACTTCTTCAAGTTGTCGTAGCTAAAGTCATCAAAGGTCCAGGCGTTTCCACCGTGGTAGGCAACGTGGGCGTTCTTGCGGACGAGAGCCTCGAGCTCATTCTTCTTGGAGCCCTGGGGAACAGGGACGCCACGAGCGTCGAGATAAGACTTGAGACGGCTATCGGACCAGGTTCCAACAGCCTGGTTGAAAGCATCCTGAGCAGCCAAAGAAGCGCTGTCGGTGGCTTTGGCGTACTGGTTCTGGGCATTAGAGGTGGCAGCACCGTAAGCGGATGCAGCGCTGGCAGAAATGTTATCACCGAGGATATCGGCTCGATGCTTGCGGACGAGGGCGCGGAGTTCGTTGGCCTTGGTGCCCTGAGGAACAGCAATACCGTTCTTGTCGCAGAACTCCTTGAGCTGGGACTCGCTCCAGGCATCAATGATCATGTCAGTAAGAGTGGCGTATGCGCCCTGAGCGCTGGCGGTGGCACTAGCGGCCTGATCCTGAGCCTTGAGGTAGGCAAGACGAGAGTTGCGTCGAACGGAGGCAATGAGCTTATCGCGTGTCATGGGCTGAGGGGCGGGGAATCCATGGGTGTCAAGCCATTCCTTGAGATCAGACTCGGACCATGTTTCGTAGAGCCAGTTACCGGGGTACGATGAAGCCTGGTTGGCCTTCTTGGCAACGGTCTCGTAGCTAGAGCGAGCCTTCTGGAGAAGCGTATCACGGTGGCGGGGTTGGGGGACTGTGATGAGTGATTAGTTCTCTAGCAAATCAAAACCATCATGGCCAGAACAGCAAATGGACTTACCAGGAATTCCATGTTTGTCGGCAAATGCCTTCAACTGGCTCTCAGTCCAAGTGTCGAGAATCCAATCCTTGACGTTGAGCCAGGCAGATTGGGCGTTGCCCTCAGTCTCATACCAGTTGGCCTTTACCTGGGACAAAAGGCTATCCTTTGAGGCAGCGGCCTCGTTCTTGGCCTCCTTACCCTTTGATTGCAAGTAAGAGCTGAGTTGGTTGGTGTCCCAGCTGTTGTAAGGAGTAACAACGTGATTCTCCCAGTTCTTCTCAATCAAGGACTCGAGATCCTTGCGGTCGGCAGGTGTTGGGTAGGGGACATCGTGATCTGAGAGCCAGCGCTCCAGCTCGGTCTCGTGCCACTTGTTGTAAACTGACTTTTGTTAGACCATGCGGCAGACCAGGAGGAAGGGCGGTGGCAAGCTTACCAGGCTTTGAGCCAGGGAGCCATGTGCTGGCGGTGACACCGCTGATGGCTACCGTGGCCAAGACGGCGTTCAAAAATCTCATTTTGGCTGCTGCTTCTGCTTCAGAGAGATGGAAATGTTGGTACAAATCTTGTTCCTTGTGTAGACAATGCCAAGTCGCGAAGAAATGACAGGAGTTAGGTCGCAGAAGAGTGTGATGATAGGAATCACCTCGGGGGAATTAGAAGGTAAAGAATTGGAAGAGGAATGAGAATGGAAGAGTTACGCAACTGAAGCGAGATGAGGGTGTGAAAAGAAAAGACACATTGTAGGTAGGAGAGCAAGCCACGGGAAGGGAAATCTATCACGTCACTGTGCCGTTGTCATGGGTGGCTGGAATTTGGCAGTTTACACTGAGTAACAGAGAGGTACAGAATACTTACGCAACAGCTAAGCAAAGCCTGAATTGTGAGAGGCAGTTGCACCAAAACAGTTCCACAAGAGTCTGTATCACAATACTTCATCACTCGTCAACAAAGGGGCAGCAGCGTCACCATCAGCATCATCATTGCCTATCGTTCATCATCGCGATGTGATTTTGCACAAACAAGCCTTGGATGAGTGCCCTCCCCAGGCGCCACCATGACGTACTTTGCATGACCCGCCCCGCACAAGCTCCAGGCTCGAACAGGTAAGTCGCCAGATGACTAAGTCCAGCCGGTACATATCGGTACATTCCGCTGCCAGAAACTGCCCTAGCTGGGCTGAAAATGTCCTTTCTGTGAAGCACATGCTTGTTTCTCATCCATGTTTAATCGAACCGCACTCCTAGAGGTCGATCTCGATTCTCGAATGGAACAAATGCTCCGGTGGGGTTACCTTCCGGCCAGATCCATTCATATCAAATACTGCTAGTCTAGGTCACACAGATCAATAAATAGATGCCTGAGAAGGGCATATTTGTTTCCAGCTGCATCAGCAGGTCTTCAGGTAATTGTCAAATTGTTGCTGACATAATGATCTTTGCCTGGAGACTACGACTTGGCTGGGTGTTGTAGAAATGACTACCTTGGAATCGTTGAATGACTGGGTCTGGAGTGTTGAAACCCTGTCCCTACTGTTGATCTCATATAATTATAATTCTAGGTATATCAACATAAAACAACCTGCTCAAATAGTACCTAAAACTCCATAGGTAGTAAAGGCATCTACATTAAAGACGTTGACATCTACGATTCCAAGGCGTCAATGTCGACTTTTAGACTCCCGAGTCGAGTCAATTCACCATTCAAAAGTCAAGGCCCCATGAGAGACGGCGGTATGTCGAGATAGTGTTACATTGATCTATGTTCGCCTTTGCCGCGTCTAATCCCCAATGCCCCGGCTCGTTTGACCAGTAACCCAGTCCGCAATATCTAACATCATCACAATTAAGCGTAGAAGTTGACAGTCTGTTCAGTTTAGTTAGCAAGCAAATTGCATGGCACGACTCCAAGTTTTTATCACTTACATCCTTCTTCTTGGCCTGCACCTCAGCAATGGCATCAACATAATGCTCGTGGCCAATCTTGTTCTTGCCTGATCGCAAAGCAATCATACCAGCCTCCACACAAACAGCCTTCAACATAGCACCTCCAAACTCATCCGTGCTTCGGGCCAACTCACCCCAATTGACACCGGGGTCAACCTTCATCTTGCGGGAATGAATCTTCAAGATCTGAGCGCGGGCCTCCTCATTTGGCAGGGGGAATTCAATCTTGCGATCGAGTCGGCCAGATCGGAGAAGCGCAGGATCAAGAACATCGACTCGGTTTGTTGCAGCCAACACCTTGATTCGGTCATCAGAGGCGAAACCGTCAAGCTGGTTCAGTAGCTCCAACATGGTTCGCTGAACTTCACGGTCGCCACTCTTCTCGCTGTCGAAGCGCTTGGTACCAACCGCATCCAATTCGTCGATGAAAATAATCGCAGGAGCCTTTTCTTTAGCCAGCGCAAAGCAGTCCCGTACGAGCTTGGCGCCATCACCAATGAACATCTGAACCAGTTGAGGACCTGCCAGCTTCAAGAACGTAGCGTCCGTCTGTGCTGCGCAGGCTCGTGCTAGTAAAGTCTTGCCTGTACCTGGGGGACCGTACATCAGTGCACCTAAGTAGAGTTAGTATATACGATTGGCTTTCACGACTTCTCCTCCAATGTTACCTTTTGGGGCCTTGATGCCAATCTTCTTGAAACGCTCAGCCTCCTTCATGGGCCATACGATTGCTTCCACCAACTCTTCAATCTGCTTATCCAGTCCACCAACATCAGTGTACTGTTCTGTGGGCTTCTCATCCACCTCCATAGCCTTGACACGGCTGTCGTACTCGGCCGGGAGCGTATCGAGAATAAGGTACGAGTCCTTGTTGACACCAATAAGGTCGCCAGGCTTTAAGTTATCGGCGTCGACCAGGCCAATCAAAGGGAGGAAGATTGTTTGTCGCGTAGACGTCTTGATAACGGCTGATTTTCCAACTCGAGTGGCATCCAGGTCAATGTTGGCACCCTCTTCTGATGATTCGGCCGTAGGGTCCAGGTCAAGCAGCTCAACGACGTTACCAACCAGGTAAGGGAGTTGTCTATAAACCAAGTTAGCGATGACATCCACATTTCCATGGCTCACCGGAAACAAACCTGTTGTTGGCAATCTTGTCCTGGTTCTCCTTGATCTTCTCACCCATGGCAGCCTTCTCGTGTGATAACCGCGAGAACTCACTCTTCATGATGCGAGAATCATTCTCTAGCAATCGTTTGCGGGTTTGAATGTCTTGTGTGCTCAGCCCCAGGATCTCTTCGTCAAGGATGTCGTCCTCCTCTTCCTCTGCATCTTGCATGTCGGCGTCGCCATCAGTAGGCTTCTTCTCTTTCTTGTCGTCACCATCTCTCTTCTTCTCCTCCTTGTCTCGGCGGTCGAGATCATCGAGCTCCTCGAGAGTCGACATGGTGGGAAATGACGTGGATTGAATCTGATCTGA
The DNA here is from genome assembly GCF_000149955.1 of Fusarium oxysporum f. sp. lycopersici 4287. Lineage (NCBI taxonomy): Eukaryota > Fungi > Ascomycota > Sordariomycetes > Hypocreales > Nectriaceae > Fusarium > Fusarium oxysporum. The sequence goes on from NC_030992.1 coordinate 2,699,825, forward strand.
ATGCGTTGATACAGCTACAAGCTCGTATTAGGGGTGATGGAGGTAAACGCAAGGTCGTTGTGGGTGGCGGGCAGCTGTGAATTGAATGCAAAAGTCAAAAGCTATGGATGCTCCAACGACAGACACCAAAGATCAAGCTGTCAGGTAGGCAGTCAGGTCGCGCGTAATCAGCCTGGCCTGCCAGCAACAGCCCGGCATTGGCTCCAGTGGCCTTGCAGTGCCGGGGATCGGCGGTGGGTTGATCCGGTGCACGGGCCAAGCACGGATCGAAACTCTCTTGCAATTGGCATGTAGCGGCTGTGAGTGCTTGTGGAATTTTTGATCTGGCTACGGAGCCAGGAAGACAATTTCATGTATGTACAGCATTAACTCTCGAATGGTTGATACTCTGTTCTGACATGCCCCATAGCTAGAAAGTATGGCTTCACGAATATCACGGGCTGCGTCGCCCTGTCTGCGTCAATTGCGCAGAGAATCACACCTCTCACACGGGCCATGGACAACGACTCTTCGCAGTATTTCGACGTCGCCAAACTATTCGGCTGCGGTTACCGAGGTTCGAAAGCCAATCGACCACGCTCCCATTACCAAACCTCCCAGCGCCCGACCTGTTGAGACGAGAAAGAGCCAGTTGATCCGGACCTACACATCACTCCTCCGAACGACTCCCTTGATCTTATTCTTTCAACATAGCAATTTGACGGCCGTAGAGTGGGCTGCAGTGCGGCGAGAGCTGAAGAAGACTCTTTCCACAGTTCCCAAGCCCAATGCGATTCCTGGTGCTGAACCTGTCGATATCACCCCATTAGTCCAATTACAGGTGGTGCGAACCAACATGCTGCGCGTGGCACTCAAGCTTGTTGAGTTCTACGACCCTGAAGCTGCTGCTGCGTCGAAGAAGACAACGAGGACGGTGCGGGGCCCTGTTGTGCATGATCTTTCCGAAGCTGCCTATGAAACCATCAAGAATGCCGAAGTACCCGAGGACTCAAGCTACGCCCAGATCGAGCCAGTAATGGTTGGCCCTTTGGCTGCATTGGTTCTCCCTGCCGTCTCTCCGGCCCATCTCGCTGCAGCATTGAGTGTTCTGGCACCTGTTCCGGGTAAATTCCCGGCTCCTTCGAGGAAGAAGAACCCTGGTTTTCACGATCCCATCTGCCAAAGTGGTCTTGCCAAGTTACTACTTGTCGGTGGCCGCGTTGAAGGCAAGATCTTTGATCAATCTGGTATCAACTGGGTTGGCGGTATTGAGGGCGGCCTGGAAGGCTTGAGGGGCCAGTTGGTGGCCATGCTCCAAGGCGTCGGATTGGGCATCACCAGTACACTGGAGGGCGGAAGCCGAAGCTTGTGGTTGGCTCTGGAGGGCAGAAAGGGCCAGCTAGAAGACGAGACCAAGGGCGACAAAAAGGATGGCGAATGAACATAGAGCTCGGGAGGTTTTGAGATACGATGTACAAATGAGACGCCTTATAAAGGCCATGTATGTGTAGATGTACGAACAGCATATTGGATCGTTGCAATGTCAAAGCTGGCTAGATCGAGAGTTCTTCCGGCAAAACCATATTCTATGGCACGTTGTCCATTGGTTACAGAAGCAAACGTTGGTAAATACTCTGCTGCTTTGGACAAAAGGCAGAATCGTTCCAGCTGATACTCTACCCTTGTCGGGGCCTTGTTAACAAGTGTGGCTTTATCCGTAATGTGTGGCTGAAAGCTACTATTATTATATGCAGGTACTCTAGGTATGCGAGAGCTAACTCCAACCTTACCAAGAACAACCTTGACCTACTATCACCGCCCCGCCTCTCGATCAACTCAATAGTCGCAAACCACTTTACAACAACACGTCAAGATCACCACTTTCCTCTAAGGTATCATAAAGCTGTGAAATAAAGGGAAAACAAGGCGACGGGTAGTTACTGGAGCTCGATTGCGACCTGTTTACTGTTCTATCTCATTCAATTCACCTACCGAACCGTCTACATCGAATCAGCAACATAATTCAACACACACAATATGGACTTCGCTCCTTATCAATCATCTCCCCCGGAGCACTCACGTGTGACCTCTCCCGACTATGCCTCGCCTCGACCATCCTACGATGCCAGACGATCGTTTTCACCCGTCGCCTCTCCTCCACCGCTTCAGCACCCACAGCCACAAAGAGGATGGAGCGGTTTTGATGGCCAGTCAGCTGGCTGGGCGGCCATTAGTCCTGATAACCGCGCTTTCGGTGGACCAAGCACAATGCCTGGTACCTATCCTGCTGCCGAAGTCAGCGAGTTCGACACAAGCTTAGGAATGCGCCTGGATTACGAAGCCTGTCTAGCATATGTCGCATTTCCACCACTGGGGGCGATTATACTGCTGATCTTGGAGCGGAATAGTGACTATGTGAGGTACGATTGCATCTTTATGGCCGTTTTCGAAACTTTCACCAATGTATGTTCGTTTTCTGACACTCGTATTAGGTTTCATGCTTGGCAATCTGCATTGCTATTCACAGCCATTATGGTCTTCCATCTTATATTTTCATGGTCAACGTTCCTGAGCTGGCTCTTTTTCCTTTGTGATATTGCCTTAATCGCTGTTCTCACTCTACGAGCTTACAAAGATGCAGAGATACTCGACAGGTATGCGGAACCCCCCAGTCCATCCCGATCTCGTTATTAATAGACTTCTTAGATTCGAGGTGCCATTCTTCGGTGCCCTCGCTAGTCGATTCCTTGATGATGAGTAACGCATAATTGAGTTGCACGCGCTGCTTGTATTGTATTGTTTTTTTGAGTTTTGTCCATTTAGTCGTATTCACAATACCCCTTCGCAGCTCAGGACTGGCAATCGAATTACCTACCTCATGCTAGAAGCCAACCCTCTGTCGTATCACGTTAATAGATATGCTCACGCCCCTTCTGGCACACTTGAATTGTTCTAGAAAACCAAGTGCCTTCAGCCTCGGCTCTTCCGTCTTGAAATTCAGCTGATTCATCCAGTTCTTGAAGACCGTCTTTCCTACACTTCAAAGTCGCTTAACGTATTTGAGCTTACTTTCAGCCATGGGGAGACAAAAATGAAGTATCTTATTTAGGTCTCTCAAAATATATTTTGAACCCGTGAGGATGGACTCCGTGGAGTCCGTATTCTCAAATCATGCTAGTGCTCCTTGAAAATCTATCACTGCATACTCAACCCTTGCATCTCACTCCTCTAAAACTTGCTAAGTACAGGTGCCACTGTACCCTTGAGCGTAGGCCTCTCCTCGAATACAACCTCTCCAATCTTGGTTTCTAGGGAACTACCCACTTCCAGCCACCTTCCCAGTAGGTCATTGCTTTCTTTAGGCTTTACAGAATCATCTCGAGTTCCGACCGTTATGTGAGCAACGCGGTTTACACACTGCCATTGGTCATTTTGGTCTGCTAAGCGAACCACGATAGCCATGATCCTGTCATCAAACACAGCCTATTTACGGTCAGTTACTGTAGAGCTCATGGGTTTTGGGCCAGCTTACTCGTTCGAGCATGACATCGCATTCGCCAACTTTCCCTTCAGGGTCGCCAGCAGCCTCTGCTTCTTTCTGCAGCGCTGCGTATCTCTGCCAGAGCTCAGGGTGCTCCTTACTGCCGGCCTTGTGCAGCAAAGTGACATGGAATTTTGGCTGTATGCGTCGTGTTTGTTTGAGTTGTGTATAAAGCCGCGAAGTTGTAGGTGGGGTGGCTTTGAAAGCTTGCTCAAGAGCATTGTTGACCTCCTGGGTCGAAATGCCCACAGCCATGTATTCCATCTTTCTTGGCTTCTGAACTTTAGGTTTTTGCTGCTGCGGGTAACTTTTTTTGCCCCTGTCAGGTATATCGTGCCTGAAATCTGGTTTGTAGCCGAGGGCGTAATCCATCGCAGCGTCAAATGCTGCAGCAGAGGGAATCTCTTTGACAAGATTTGGAAATAACTTGTGGAGTTGTGTAACAAGAGTTTCGAGATTCTGTCGGCTGCTAGCTGTAGGATCAAGGTCGATCACAGCATCGAACCCATCGTCGGGTCGAGAGTGCGGATTGCAAGCTTCATATCGGTTGATAAAGCCCTCCATTACGCCAATGAACTTCTCTTTATCGCTTGCTGCATGGATAGTCTGGTGGTTATCACCCCTGGCAATAATTCTTTCCTGGGTAATTCGCCGAATCTCATCGATTGACTCTTCATCATGCTTGAAATTCATGCAGACAAGCTTGGCAGAAGAATGCTGAAGCTTCACATCCGTAATGATCTGCTTCCGTTCGTGTCTCTGTGCGTTGTTTCGGTCTGCAATCACGGCAGGATGGTCTTTGAGTTCGTCCAACACCATCTTTGTGAAGCGTGGAGGCCGGCCCTTGCCAGAGATATTGTCGTTTTGAACATGACCCCAACCGAAAAGGTGCGAGAGTCCCATAGCGAGGGTTGTCTTGCCACAGCCAATGGTGGCAATAGGGCACAGAATAACATCACGAGTGACCTCTGTCATTACAAGAGGATCCAGCTCTCCCATATTAGCTGCATCTGCACCGTTAATGTTCTTGAATTTCAAGAAGTCATCGCGGAGAGCGATGATCCCGTGGTTATTGTTGTACTCCTTTCCCAGCTTCGGGTCTGCGGCAAGTCGTCTTCGGGCGTAAAGCAGATACTCCTCGGTGATTTTGGTGTGTTTCTTGAACTTTGGCTGTTTTCCAGCAATCAAGGCCTTAGTACACTCTCTCCATTGGCGGTACATCAGGTATGGCTCCTCAAACTTGTACTTGAAAAACCAGTCGCGATATGGATGTGTAGAAGGGTCGTGGGACATCTTGCAACGTATAACAAAACCCTCGACATCGCGACCATCGTGTGCTCCAGTTTCAGCTACTTCTTCGAGGAAAGCCTTGACTTGGTGGATGTCGTCCATTGTGATAAGACCCGTTTTACGAAACGCCCACTCATCGGCAAACTCTTGAACGAAACGGCTGGGGTAGGTAGCGAACTCGGGTAGGTTGAGGTTAATACCATGGAGATATAGCCCAGCCTTATCTGGACCGTATGCTAAGATGTGCTCCTCGAATTGGTCATCACAAAGCTCCGCTACGGCAGTCACGTTCCTCTTGCGGAGCTCTCGTGCAAGATCTGCTTTCGTCTTGCCAACGGCAGCCAGTTGTTGTTCTAGGCGCTTCTCTCCGGCGCTAGCATGGCTGACTTGGATGTCATCTCGGTCACCAGTCGAGTGCTTGCTGCACACAATCAATGTGTCGTCTTCCAATCCGGCAATGAAAATGATGCAGCCGTTCTCCTTGAGTGTCAGCTCGTAGGGGCCTTGGGTCCGTGTGAAGATGTTCTCCCACTTGGTCTCATGAACCTCGTTAACATTGAAGAACTTGTCGTAGCCTCTCACGGCGATTTCTGGCTCGTTTCGTCGTGTCTTGGTAGTGAAGAGGCCGCGCGCATATGTGGGCAAATCACGTCGCTTGTAATCCCAGTCCTGCAAGCGCCAGGAGTCGACTTGGATGCCATCCTTTGATCCTTTAACATCGAACGTTGTCTTTTTGATTGCGAATCCGCCGCGTTTCTTGTCCTTTCGGGCACTGTCCAAAGCACGCACCACGTTCGCTACGGCTTGAACGTCCTGGGGAGTATAAGGGGCAGACATTCTGTCGAGAGCCGTTGAAGAAGCTCGAATATTCTGGTGATTCGTGGTGACTCTGCTGAGGGGTGTGAGAAGAGAACGCAGAGAACGACGGTAAGCAAGCATGAGGTTGACGGCGATGGTTCTCAGGCAAGATGAGACGCTTTCCTCACTCGAGGGGCAGGCAATCTTCTGTCAAGTGATCTGAGCCAACTTATTCCAGCAAACCCAAAGGATTGTTTTCCGGAATCCTGAGCATCTGAGATCTGGAGGAACTCACTTTTTTAAAAATCCGAGTCAAGGAAAGAGTCGCGCGCGTGATGATGCTGCAGTTGCTTACAGTGCCCTGTCAAGTGAACTGAACTGGACAACAGTGTGCGTATTATTGTGCACAAAGGGTATCTGTAAATGTGTATAAACTGAAACCAGATACAAGTATTGCCACTGGCTGGGCCTTTATATGTAGACCGGGTCCGCGATGTTATTTCTGTAGACGCAGCTCAAATGAGGTTGTGGCGGTTGTGCTAAGGTTGATGCGGGCCAGGAATAAGTCGAAAACTGCCTTACGGCACCGCCTCAATAAAGAACGAACTTAGACTCTCTTAGTGAGTCAGGCCGCTATTGGGAGCAAGGGCCACACGGAAGAGAAATTAATGTTCAATCAAAGTCCCAGACTTTTGTGTTCAAGTTCGGAAACTGGTAGACCTTTTACTGAGTCATCCCATGGATCCTTTCACTATCAGGTCAGGCAAGCACTTTGGATGTAGAGGGGCAAAGTACTAACTCTGGATGGGTCTTACCCTGGAATGATGGCCTTGCTGTGTCTGATGCGTCACGCCGGCAATAATCGAGCACCAGGTGTAGGAAAAGGGTTAAAGATGACTTATAAGGGCTAGATTAGTTGATAGAGCTTGCCTTCTGCCTAATAGAAGACCATGTGTTGATCTGGATAGGCACCCAATTGAGGAAATCTTAATATTTGGTCAGTCGTCATGATGGGTTGTGGGGTTCCACATGCAAGCTACCCCGCCAAAAATCTTCTACATGCAAAGTTTCAAAGGTTTCGACACTGACGACGCGACAAGCTAGAAACCTATCTTAACTTTGTACATAGAAGGAACTATTCCGACCTCATTCTTCGTCACAATACAGCACCGAATAGAAATTTACAATCATGGCTACCCCAAACCCATTCCTTCTTGCAGCCGATAACAACCCCACGTTGCTGCCCCTCCTCCGAGAGAACCCAGCACTCGCATCATCGCAAGATGAGCATGGTTATTCACTCGTCCACGCCGCTGCCAGCTACAATCATCTCGACCTCCTGCGAGCGCTAGTCCGCGAGTTCAATGTCGACGTCGACCTGAAAGATGAGGACAACGAGACTGCCTTGTTTGTTGTCGAAACCCAAGATGCGGCGCAGGTCCTCGTCGAAGAGCTCGGAGCAAACATCAACCACCGGGGATCAGAAGGGTTAACAGCTAGAGAAAAGATTGAAGCGGAAGCTGAATTTCCTGCTGTTGCGGAATACCTAGCCATGATCGAAGCCAAGAAGGCCGATGATCCTGCCTCGACCGCAGCGGCTGTCATGCCTGAAGTTATCCCCCACCCTCCAGAGGGAATGAAGGTTACTGTTGGCACGATGGACGAGACCACAGACATTCCCGAGGAAATCGACCCAGAGTTCCGAAGGAGAATCGAGGAACTGGCTCAACGCGACGATTTCAATACCCCTCAAGGTCAAGCCGAGCTGCGGAAGTTGGTTGAGGATGCTGTTCTGGGTGAGGGTGGTGTCGGGGATGAACGAAACGTGCGATCAAAGCAAGATTAGGAGTTCAATCCGACGATTTCGTCTCCCACATGAGATACCTCCCGGCCGCGCTGGGTGGTCTCAGGATAGTGAGGTCATCACTGTTGCCAGATACACTTCTCGAGAAGCTCGTAGCACTAAGGGAAACCCAGGTCCTCGAAGGACAAGCAACTAGCACATCCATGAGCAAGCCACGAAGCCACTGTGCTGACATGAAACCCTCCCAACTCAACTTGCAGACCTTGGATTCCTTGGGATCGTCGCCTGGCACAGAATACCTTGAAAGATAGGGGTCGATGCTGTCACGAGGCTCCACACGCGAGCTACCAAGGCGAATGAGTGAGAGCCACTCGTAAACTTCTGTGGCAAAGTATTCCAGAGACTCGCGATCATTTTCAGAGAGAACCTCTGGGTCGACATCGAGACTTGGTTGAAGAACAGCGATATCCTGCGATATGTTGGATGTTGATATACAGGCTGTGGGAGAGAACTTTTGCAGGGGATCAGGATTCGGGGCTTGGAAAGCATTAGTATGAGATCGACATACGGGTTTAGAGAGCCTGATTGTGCTTACTTTGGGTTGTGCTATTGCAGAAGAGCCATGTCATGGGTTGAGTGAAGACAGACTTGCAGGCATAGATCAGCCTGTCATAGCCTTTGTGTCCTCGAAGCATGGATGGATCTCTAAGGTTGTATGTTACCACTTCACGAGAGTTAGCTGTTGTTCCTGGCACTTGTTATCTGGCCACTCACCCCAACGTGGTTTTGACCCTCTCCCACCCTTTGCACCATATGGTTTACCAACAAGTCCTGCACGTTCATACGTCTCCTTGTCCACGAACATGGCTAATATACCTGCTAAGCGTTAGTATATAATCTCTAAGGATTTGATCCAGCTGTATACCTTCGCGCAAGGTAAATAGTGTGCTAACCGCTGTCTGTCCCTCCGAGAGCATCATGATATCACCTGGAAACAGGGTCAACGTCAGAAACACTTAACCACAGAGCGAACTGCTTGCCCTTTTTGATGTACTCAGTAAAAAAGTCGCCTTGGAGAATATCTCCAAGCGACATTACTACCTTTGAGTAGCGAGGGGCATTTTGAGCGTTGCTCAGCTGCTGACAAGCAGCATCGTAGGCCTCTGAAGGTAGAATTAGATCAACCTAACCTCAGTTCAGTATTTAATTCATTCTGAGCGTCCATGCTTGTTCAAACCTTATGAATGAAATCCAACGACATAACTGCGGTCCAAGGCTTGCCCTTGCGAGGAGCTTGCTTGGTATCAAGGTAACCCATAGTGCCGTATGAAACAAAACATTTCGGCGATTGATAAATCGACGGCGCAGCAGCTGGAAACATGGTTGAAGGTCAGGAAAAGTATGATATTATACCGTGTGTGATGCCGAATGCTGTTTCTGCGCGTGTGTAAGTCGCAAATGCGAGGTGCTGGGTAACACAAATGGAACGTTTTGGTTAGCCGGGTTTTTCTCGGCGAATTTTTCTCACAAGATCAGAATCTAAAGAGGATCTCTTGGTCGAGCTGCATCCTCAACTCTGCAAATCACTGAATTTTCCAGATATTTTGTACTGTGAAGCACTGAACGCTCTTAAGGTTCATATCTGGCCGTGGAATAACCGCAGTAAAGCAATTTCCTGATCAATGAAGTCAGGCATTTGGTGTGACTTCCCCCACCACTTCAAGTCACAAATCCTAGGGTAAACTGAACTTCCTCTTACACAACAAGATTCACCAGAAACTGAAAATTGAGATGGATTTTCTCATCAAATTTGCTCAGGCGCATGAGACCTTTCGGGTCCCTGAGATCGAGGCTTTGGCCTTGGTTGAAGGCCTGGATATGAAAATAGTCGACTATAGCCAAGACGTCTGTTCTCCCATGAATAATATTGGTTAAACCCAGAAACTTACTGTGAATAGTCCCCATTTTGTATCGTGCACCTTGATTCAGTTGAATCGGCTAAGCGTCTGGCCAAGAGATCCATTCTCATTCAATCTATCCATGAGCTCTGGGGCAAAGGAAGCACACTGGATGTACTTCATGAATCAGTCAAGACAAACACATCTCATGTCTGGGATAGTTATCTTGGAAAATCATTCAAGTTCGATGTTGACCCATACCAAGGAACTCGTTCAGCCAAAAAGAGGATCGAACTTATCAACTCTTTCCGATTTCTGGGCTGGACTGGGCCTGTGAAAATGACCAACCCTGACAACTTGTTCACCATCTTCGAGATGTGGCCTTATAACAGCGTCCCCTTGAATATTCCGGACCCCACAATGATGTATCTCGCACGACATGTAGGGAACTCGTCGCGAGAACTCTTGGTCAAGTTCGACCTCAAGAAGCGAGGATATATCTCAACGACGAGTATGGACTCTGAGCTCGCTCTCGTCACTGCCAACCTTGCACTCGCCGCCCCTGGCAAGCTATTCTATGATCCGTTCGTTGGAACTGGTTCCTTTCCCATCGCCTGTGCCCATTTCGGTGCCCTTGCATTCGGAAGCGATATCGATGGTCGAAGCATCCGCGGCGAGGGTGGCAACAAGAGTTTGAAAGGCAACTTTGACCAGTATGGCATTGGGTCTTGCTTAGGAGACGTATTCTCGGCCGACTTGACCAACACACCAATTAGGAGGCATCTTCGTACATGGGATGGAATTGTTTGTGATCCTCCATATGGCGTGAGAGAAGGGCTGAGGGTTCTTGGTCTCCGTGACCCTGAGAAGACCCCCTGGTTGATAGAGCAGGGGAAGCAACATGGAATGCACGTAATGTCCTAGCCGTTCGATTTGCGCATTCGCTGACTATCGCAGGAAGCCAACTTATGTGCCACCTAAGAAGCCTTATAGCTTTCTGGTGATGCTCGATGATATCTTGACTTTTGCAGCTGAGACTCTGGTGGATGAAGGGCGACTGTCATTCTGGATGCCAACAGCTAACGACGAAGACCAAGAGATTCCCGTACCCAGCCATCCTTACATGGGAGTTGTGTCTGTCTGTACCCAGCCGTTCAACAAGTGTGAGTTGCCGCTGAAGCCTTGTTGCTAATCCTGCACCTGCTGACATTTCGCAGGGTCAAGGAGACTCATCACCTACCGTCGGCTCCCCGACTCACAGGTCTCGCAAGAGGCCCTCGAGGCTTACACAAATCGACAGAGGCTCACATTGAACGGAACATCGGCAGACGAACTCAACCCGTTTCGACGTGGATATTTCAAAAAGTTCGAGGCCGAAGAATAAAACCTCGCTTACAGGAAAGACTTCGCTTTGCTCCCATCAAATACTTCCTATGCTCCGCATTCATGTGATAAACTGCCCATAAAACCCAAATCCTGATTACCCACAAAAGCAACATACGTAGGCACGTCAAGATGTCATGATAGCGGGCCCTAACCCTTCCCGTATTCCCATCTATATGTTGTTATAACAGTGCTGGATATCCCAAACCGGTCCTGCAACAAAACCAAGGCGATGACTGGCGATTTGCTTGTAGCGGCGCCGCGCTCCAAGCTTGTAGTATGCTTTGTACTGAGGTAGCCGTAAGTTTAACGAAATTCGGTAGCGGCAAAGCATCCCTGGTCGGGGACATGCTTCAGCTCCAATTGCTGGAACCTGTTACCGATTAGTATGCAGAATTGACGCGTGATTGATATTGGTATGGGGAACAAACTTTTCGCTTTTAGAGTGGAAGTAAATACCGCTTACTTCACCCTTGACCTGGTTGAAGCAAATGTAGTAGAACCCCTCGAAGCTGGCACCCGTTATCGTGCGAACTCGATGGTCTGGAACTAAAAAGTGCTCTTTCCAGCGCATAAAGATGGTTTCTCGTTGGGCAGCATCTCGGATAGTGACAGGCCCCTTGCGAGCTTGTTTTTGGAAAGGACGGAAAGCTGTGAACTTGGCCCAATGACTCAAGTCAACCTTGCTATTTGCGCCCCAGTTCTCGTGTTGTGTGTAGAAACTGTACTTGGAACCAATGATTTCGCCCTCAAAATATGTTGTGAGGGTGGGATGGTCCTCAGTTAGACCTTGAAAGCAGAGTCAGTGTCATTGTCGATCTTGATTGCACTCTGACCACCAACCTTGGATACGCAGATAGCCACAGAGAAAAGACTCTCGCATGTCAACATGCTTAATTTCGACCTGCACATCGTAGACCTGCCTCTCTGACTGTTGCGTGCCATGGAATTTGCTGCCCGGACGTAGGTAAGATGAAGGAGCCGAAGGGATAGTCTTTCGATCATCAGATCATTGCGTATACAGTGCGATCGACGTTTTAACTCACCCTCATACATGAAAAGTCAGAGCCCATGGATGGAGACCAAAGATCATCCTCTTGCGCATCGATATCAACCCAATCCGACTCTCCATTCGGCGACCCTCTCCGTCTGGATGATTCTCGAGGGATTGATTCGGTTTCAGATGCTCGTTGCGTGCTATTTGAAGGCTCTCGACTCAACTGACTGCCGATCTCGGCCTCTCTTCCCTTTATTTCAGACCCTGGGCCGCTAGGCATTGGAGTCGTGGCAGCCGTAGTAGCGGTTTGAGGACGAGGAGACATGGTGGAAGATCTTGAGGACGGTTCATCAGATGGACGTCCATCGTACATGGTGGCATCGTCGCTTGGGCCTTCGGGCGCAGCCGGCGCGTCGACGGCGAGGGGCGAGCCGACATCGACAGAAAGATTGGAGTCGGGTAGATCAGCATCGTGGACTTGATCATCGTCGCGTGACTGCCGGTTAGGACGTGGCTGATGTTGAACATCGTCAGGACATGTCGAGAAACTGTAAGACCGAGGCGAAGCGGCTTCGACCGGCGGGTTTGATGATGGTGTTGGCATTGTTGTGACGTGTGATGGGAGATGATGCAATTAAACAGCGAAAATGTTGACGCGGGATAGACAGAATTTCATAAAGAGGACAAGAAGAGTCGTGGGTATCAAATCGACCAGTAGATCATATATGTATGTTGCGAGGATTTGACTGACGTCGAGCGCTGTTGGAGGCCAGAGGGGAGAACAAGCAAGTTAGTGCTAATAATCACCAAAACGGGTGGCGATCTCGGGGACTAGCGACTTTGGTAGGGTTGAACAGGGCGCCTGAAAGCCCTTTAGAAAGCAAACAACGTGCCCATCACAAAAGTTGGGGGAGAGAGTGGTGTAATAATACAGGTGAGGTGGAAGCAGGTTAAAGCATGCCAGATCGCATATGGATATGGGTCGATGTGATGGATGGCAAGAAAAGGGTCAAAGTCGGTCGGTGATGCTGCTGGGTTGTCTTCCATTTTCATATCGACGGACGAGGGGCTTGATTTGCTGCCATCCGGGGTTTCTGTACCTAGCGGATTTGTAGGTGGGTACCTCGACCTCCATCCACTCCACTCGGCAAGACGGGGAGTTTTCCAAGTCTCCCTAGCTCATGATTTTACAGTACTGCACATGATGAGGTGTCTTGGGTTGCAGGCAGATGCCGTGTAACTTGGGGTATGCAACTCCTTAAACAACATGACGGCCTCATTAGATTGGAACAATGAAGAGAAGAATCTCTGTGGAAAGATCCGACAAACAGGCCTTACCGACTCCTATACCTATAAACTTTACTCAGGTACCAAAACAGCCCTCTTCCCTACAGAATGACAGATAAGCGTGCGAACGGCGAAAAAGCTTGAGAAGATCAAGTAAGTTAATTATCTGTATTTCCATTGTCACTCGACTTTGCCCGAAACTCTCCATTTGAATTCTTTGTGGAAAGCTTTGCCTACTTCCCCGGGTGACATGTAACTTGAGAAGATGCAGATCGAGGTGTCCTCTCCACTATGATTCCTTTTCATCTTCGGCTGAGATGCTGAGGCTTGACCAGGGTCTGGGTCTAGGTCCAGTCCCAGTTCCGTCTTAGCGGGCCATTATGAACCTTAACAAGACCTTTCATCCACTGTTACAACAAAGGAAATCTCACAATTGAGTTTTTAGAAGTGGCGATGAGGACTCTAACATTAATCACTTCCCAGCGGTGCCCTCCCCCAAAACTCGAGTTGACGCCTCTCTCAGATTTGGAATCAGATGCTTCCTCATGCAAATGGAAAAGAATTGGGCTGCTTCCGTGCCGTGCCTCCAGAAGCGCCCAGGCGCCATCGGGCAGCCCCAGCGCCCCCCACCACGTTGCCGCTTGCATTTCGTATGGGGTGATGGGCCTTTAAGGAGACATGATGCACACGCCAACACCGAGGCCGTTTTGTTTTGCTGGCATGATCTGAAATCATCATACAACGTTGGTAATTTCCACCTCAATCTCGCATTATCGTTTCCTTCACGGGTTTACCCGTCGCCTATTCATTAGCTTTTACAGTATTGGAGCCTCCGCCACCTGCATCATGTCTTCTGAATCACTTCTGTTTGCTGTTTCTTCTGGAAGTGGTATCTTATTATTGATTGCTCTGCAAGTGCAGAGAGCTTTTCCAGACCGCTCACTCAACCTCGCATGTGAGCCTGCCCAGGGAGTCTGGTCCAAGCGTGTGTTACTCAGGTCTTGTTTAGGATTGCATATTGCAGGCTGAAATATAGAGCATATAGCATGATCCGACTCGTGTTATCAGGGACGATTGGTAATTAACAAATAACTCCATTCCCCGTCGTACCACATCCCCCAGGGCATTATCCTAAGATTTCCCTAGCTCTCTGATCGAAAGGTTCGATGAGTATCTAGTGATATTCCACCTACCCGACAACAGTGCTCAAAATGCTTTTCTATGAGATCGCTTCTTTGGTGATATTGTTCTTTCATTCGTGATAAATAAACATGGCTTGTTTCTGGTAGTCTTTCGCGCCTTTCTTTCACAGTACGGGTATCGTTCTTAGCTACAGCCGAATCATCACCTCTATCATCGAGATTTGTATCCTCGACTTTTCGATCCCATAACACCGTATCCCATTATTTTTAGTCGGGCCCGTCCTTTAAATTGGCTTGATCTTGAAGTGCAGAGCGATCAAGCTGAAAACTAGAGCCTTGAGATCCTGAACAAGGTAGTAGAACACTCGCAGACCTTCTGGGTCAGCAGACTCTGTGACATCCACCAGGGATCCAATCTTGGCGGTCTACTGTGCTGTTAGTAGTGTTCCGAAATACGGTGTCTCAATGACCGACCTCGAACGCGATATGATCATTACCAATCCGAATCTCCAATTCCTGGCGTCCATCTTTATTCTTCTGAGGCCATTTCGAATCATCTTCTCTACATTGGGTTAGCGATGCTCAGGCAAGGCCACTGAATATTCGGTTCGTCGTACTTGGTGATCTCGCTCGTCTTGATGATGCGCTTGATTTCGTCGACAACTACTGAGCTGACACACACTATGACTTATCAGAGATGCTGATTCCGCGGGGTTAATCGCATTCCTTACTCTCTTTTCGGATCAAACTATCGTTTCGGTAGTTGGAGTTGTTGGCATATCGGGCAACCGCGCTGCGACCATCGCCGACGACTCGAAAATCGAATTCTGAGCGCGCGACACGTTAGAATAACTTAGAACAGTATACAGACACCGCACAAGTATTCTTACCAAGGAATTCGTGACCGAAACGACCCATATGGCCAGAGCTGTTTGGAGGAACGTCATTAGCATCGTTTCGCGACCATCAATTAGACGGGGAAGCTAGAAGACGCCGTGATGATAGACTGACTAGTATCGCAAGTAGAATGGTTCGTTTGAGGACGTCATTTTTGCTGCTGTGGGAAGGCGGCAAGACTGGCTGGTGGTATTATTCAAGTCAAGATTTATCAACTATCACACCTGAGATCGCAAGGCTGAGAAAGAATCGCGGGACCTGGTGGTTGAAGATGGGTGCACGGACCATATTCGGCGGGGCAGAACAGCTTTACGACAGGTGTAAGACCTTCACCGTCAGTAGCCAACTACGCGGCTTTGGAAGTACATCAACTGTCAACCCAAAGCTTAGCTATCAACAAGGCAAGGCAACTACACCAGATATAAGAGCGGTCTACTTATGTTGAATTGAGTCATTAATCATCGTTGAAAAGCACCTGACGGTTTCTTTTTTTAGAACTACACCTCTCAATATTCTGTTAAGGATATAGAAATCAGCATTGAATGGTAGCCTCAAAGTACCAAACTACCCCTTGTTAAATCACGTGATATCGTCCCTCACATCAAGTCGCTTAGTGCCACCTGTTCGACATCGCTGGCAGGACAGATCTTCTTGAAGTTGATGCCGTCCAGAGCTGGTCTAAATTACCATAGGGGATTCTGGTAAAAGCTGTTAGCGATTGCGCGCCAGATACGATTCAACGAATGGCCAAGGCGGATTCTGCTACTCATCCCGACAATTAAAGCTCCAAAGCAGCTCGAACCCCTGAGCTGAGCCTCCCCACCGCCGAAGTCCATACCACCTATACCTCCAATCCACCTCCAAACGTCCCCCCTAAGAGCCACGTCCCATCTACAACAAACACTCCCACCAACTTTCTCGGCCAGCAACTGGCGACACTCTTCAAGATGTCTGGCTTTCTTGAGAATGCGTACAGTCTCGTTCACCAGGACAATGCGGCCGACGTCCCCACCGTTTCCGATCTGCGCATGCAGCTGGAGAAGGGTACCGATGAGACCAAGGTCGAGACTATGAAGCGCATCTTGACCATCATGCTCAATGGCGATCCTATGCCCAGTCTTCTAATGCACATTATCCGTTTCGTCATGCCTTCAAAGTATAAGCCTCTCAAGAAGCTTCTTTACTTCTACTACGAAATCTGCCCCAAGCTTGACAGCAGCGGCAAGCTCAAGCAGGAGATGATTCTGGTTTGGTACGGCTACGCCCTTACTACTACTACTTATACACCAAGACATATGATCGCTGCGATGGTTTTTTGCTAACAATACTCTCGTAGTAACGGTATCCGAAACGATCTTCAACATCCCAACGAATACATTCGAGGAAACACCCTGCGCTTCCTTTGCAAGTTGAGGGAAGCTGAGCTCATTGAGCCTCTCCTCTCTTCAGCACGATCCTGTCTCGAACACCGACATGCCTACGTCCGAAAAAACGCCGTTTTTGCCATCGCCTCCATTTTCTTGCACTCGCCTTCCCTGATTCCAGATGCCTCCGAACTCATTTCGACTTTCCTCGAGGGAGAGAGTGACGGTGTTTGCCGAAGGAATGGTTTTGCCGCTCTTGTTAGCATTGACCACGATGCTGCCCTCGTTTACCTCAGTTCCGTTTTTGAAGGCATTCCCAATGCAGAGGAGCTTCTTCAGCTTGTCGAACTCGAGTTCATTCGCAAGGATGCGGTTCAGAACTCCCAGAACAAGGTTTGTCTGATAGTTACTCACGGAGGGGGCTGAATAGCCACTGACTATATGATAGGCACGATATCTGCGATTGATCTTCGACCTGCTAGAAGCTGGCGCTTCAACTGTCGTATACGAAGCTGCCTCATCTCTTACTGCTTTAACCAATAACCCTGTTGCGGTCAAGGCCGCCGCCGCCAAGTTCATTGAGCTGAGCATCAAGGAGGCAGATAACAATGTCAAGCTGATCGTGCTTGATCGAGTTGATCAATTGCGCAAGAAGAACGAGGGTGTCCTTGATGACCTGACCATGGAGATTCTCCGAGTTCTGTCCAGTACCGATATCGACGTCCGACGAAAGGCTCTTGGTCTTGCCCTTGAGATGGTATCCAGCAAGAATGTTGAAGAGGTTGTCCTCTTGCTCAAGAAGGAACTCTCCAAGACAGTCGACCAAGAATACGAGAAGAACACCGAGTACCGATCTCTCCTTATCCACTCTATTCACCAATGCGCCATCAAGTTTTCCGAGGTCGCAGCGAGCGTCGTGGAGCTGCTTATGGATTTTATTGCCGACTTCAACAACGCTTCCGCTGTCGATGTTATCAACTTCGTCAAGGAAGTTGTCGAAAAGTTCCCCAATCTGCGTACCACCATCATTGAGCGGCTTGTCTCCACTCTGGGTGAGGTCCGAGCTGGCAAGGTGTACCGTGGCATCATGTGGATCATTGGTGAGTACTCTCTTGAAGAGAAGGACATTCGAGAGGCTTGGAAGAGGATACGTGCTAGTCTTGGCGAGATGCCCATTCTCGCATCGGAGCAACGGCTACTGGATTCTCATGACACCGAGGAGCAGACCGACGATCACATCAACGGGGCATCGAAACCGGCCGCGCCATCTGGTTCACGCAAGGTCCTGGCTGATGGCACATATGCTACCGAGACTGCTCTTACCAGCCAGTCTTCAGCAGCTGCTAAGTTAGAGGCCGTCAAGACTGCTCAGAAGCCTCCTCTGCGCCAACTCATTCTTGACGGAGACTACTATCTGGCCACTGTTCTGTCATCTACTCTCGTCAAGCTTGTGATGCGACATCATGAGATTTCCTCGGATAAGGCTCGAACTAACGCCCTCCGGGCTGAGGCCATGCTGATTATGATTTCTATCATCCGAGTTGGACAATCTCAATTTGTCAAGGCTCCCATCGATGAGGACTCTGTGGACCGAATCATGTCATGCGTACGCTCATTGGCTGAGTTTGAGCAGAAGAAGGAGCTTGAGACCGTTTGGTTGGATGATACCCGCAAGGCCTTCCGAGCCATGGTCCAGGTGGAGGAGAAGAAGCGGGCCGCCAAGGAAGCTTTCGAGAAGGCCAAGACTGCTGTGCAGGTTGACGATGTTGTCCAAATTCGACAACTAGCCAAGAAGAACACCACCGAAGGCCTCGATGAGATCGAGGTGGATCTGGAGAGGGCGACTGGTGGAGAGGGCACCGCCGAAGACCTGTCTTCCAAGCTGAGCCGTGTGGTTCAGTTGACCGGATTCTCGGACCCCGTGTATGCTGAAGCATATGTCAAGGTTCATCAGTTCGATATCGTTCTCGATGTTCTTCTTGTCAACCAGACAACAGAGACTCTTCAAAACCTCTCAGTCGAGTTCGCCACGCTTGGTGACCTGAAGGTCGTTGAGCGACCTACTACACAGAACCTGGGTCCTCATGACTTCCACAACGTGCAATGCACAATCAAGGTCTCATCAACAGACACTGGTGTCATCTTTGGCAACGTCGTATATGATGGTGCTCACTCTACTGATACCAATGTCGTTATTCTTAACGACCTACACGTCGATATCATGGATTACATTCAGCCCGCCACTTGCACCGAGACCCAATTCCGCACTATGTGGACTGAATTCGAGTGGGAGAACAAGGTCAACATCAACTCCAAGGCCAAGTCGCTACGTGACTTCCTCGACCAGCTTATGGCCTGCACAAATATGAACTGCCTGACACCAGAGGCCAGTCTCAAGGGTGACTGTCAATTCTTGAGTGCCAACCTTTACGCTAGGAGTGTGTTTGGTAAGTTATTCTAGTCTATGGCAATAATAGGATCGTGCTAACCATGAACTTAGGTGAGGATGCTCTTGCTAATCTGAGCATTGAGAAGGAGGGCGAAGATGGACCAATCACTGGTTTCGTCAGAATAAGAAGTCGATCACAAGGCTTGGCACTGAGTTTGGGCTCTTTGAAGGGACTTAACAAGATCGGGTCCACGGCTTAGGTCAGCTGATATACGTACAAACACCTGGATCTAATTACATGAGAAGGGTTGTCTCAGCATTGCAAGATTCATGACGATGGTTGGAGCGGAGTCAGGGTCGGAGCATGTTAATGGGTGTTTCCCCACCAAAAGGCTGTGCGATGGGTCCCTGGTAGAGTTCATTGTAAGCAGGTTTAGGTAGACGTTGATTACAAAGGCACATGGTTTCACATAGGGTCACAGTCAGAGCCAGTGGCTATCACGAAGTATGGTTGAATAGCTCGGCTTTCTCGTTCAGAACAGGGAAAAGTGATATTAGCGAGGGCCTTGCCAAACTTTTGTTGGATGCCTTGTTGGGCTCATATACATATGTATTGTAAGAGCAACGGCTGGTTAATAGTATCCAAAATCAATCTCGACACAAGGGGATATGCGAGCAATATAAGTGACGGGGAAATAATCGCTAGACCAGCATCCACCAACTCCAAAAGACACAGACAGATGTGGTAAAAGCAGGATAAACGATATAGGGTATTGTCCAAAAGTGGCCGACCGTAGCGGATCAATAAAAGGCAAAGCTGCCATTGGGATAAGTTGATGATGAGTGTGAAGTGTTTGGCTGAGACAAATGTTCAGGGACCAGGTTGCTTCATGTCTGACGCTGGGAGGATAGCGGTAGGGCACAATCAAATGTCAAAGACAAGAGCATTGACGACATGACCAGTCTGCCAGTTTTGTGCCGTGAGAGATAGATTGTCCTTAAGAATCTTACCCATGTATGCTATCCTGATCTTCTTGGTCGACGCAAGCTGGGTGTTGTTAGCATTCTGTTTGCTCGCCAGAGAATAAGCAAGGTACTCACGCCAGCCTCGAGAGCAATCTTTTTGGCTACACTACGAACAGTATCCGACTCATATATGGCGACGTTGATATCTTGGCCGTTCTCACTGAGCCTGGCTCGTAGTTTGACTGTCTCTTGGGCATCGTCCACCTCTTTACCCTTTTCTTGTTTCTTGCCCTCCATCTCTTCGTCGCTCAGTTCTTCATCTGCTGCTGTGTCGTCGCCAGCATTTGAGAGATTACTCTTTGCGCCCTCTTCTCGATCCTCCTGCACATTGAGCGGATCGCAAACAACCCATTCCGGCATTTGATAGTAGTTTCCTAGAGAGTCGTACACGCCATTGGAGAGGTTGCCAGTCGGGAGAGAGATCTCAGCAGCGGATAGAATCATCTGAGCCGTCGCAAGGCCATTGGATCCGTCATCTTGCGCATCCTGGCCCGCTGGATCCCACAAGACAGCCAGGGCCGCATGAATTGTCTGCCATATCTCAGGTCTGCCGGTGACTCTTGTATCAAAGAAGGCAACTCGTTCCTTTGCCAATTCGCTCTTGGTCCATGTGCGATCGCGTGAAGTCCACTCGTGTCGTCGCAAAGGCTTATCGATATGCTGATCCAGAGGACGATTACTGCGACGGTGCTGGCGACGTCTTTCGGCGGGAATTTGCGGTTGAGCGGCTTCTGGGAGTGCCAGCGGGGGAGGATTGATAGCGCGCGACGAAGCGTTGGGTGCGCCACCTGGGTAGGGAGAGTTGGGACCCGAAGAACGAGAGAGGCAGCAGCCCTAAAAGTGTAATGTTAGAGGTAATGACATGTTTATGTTGCAAGCAGAGAAGAGCCGGACCATGTTTGCTGCAAGGGGCGGCGACGATCGCCGTTGACCTGTGGATTGAAGGTCTTGTTAAGGAATGAGGATCCCAACTTTAGTGACTAGCCATAGCTGGCCAAAGTAAGGTCGCAGATCTACCAGATCAGATCAGATGGGATAGCAGTGTAGTGTAGTATAGCGTGGTGTATTTGGCGGGTGTAGAAGATGTCGCAGTTGAATGATTGACTGACTGACTGACTGACTGACTGACTGACTGAACGAAAGAGGAGAAGGAGAAAGAAGCTGGGGAGATGGACGCACGAAGGAGGCGCAGAGAGAAGACGAAGGATGTACTAAGTATTATGTATGGAAGTATGTGTATGTGTATGCGAATGGTTATAGACGGGAGCCGAGTTTGTTGGCTGGGCTTGCTTCTGGAGTCGCCGAACCTATCGACTCTTCCTTTTGGGGGCTTTCCCACCAAAAGTCACGGCCTGGACAGACCCGACCAGGCTAGAGCAGACCAGGGGGAGGCGTAGAAGTGGGACAAACTTAAAGCCTAAAAAAAGGAACAAGACCAAGAAGAATAAGAAAGGGTCCTTGTCTTGTTCGTTAATCTTTATTTGGTTCAGGTGATCAAGTTAAATCTTAGCTGAGTAAAAGAGGAGAGACGTGAAATGTGAATTGACACGAGTAGCAATTCCAAGATCCAACTCAATTGCTTGTTCTGATCCAGTCAATGAATTGCTGATCATTGCATGGCCAGACAGAGATCAATTCATAGATGTTGGTGAATGTGACGAAAGATTAAGCTCAAGTCACCAGTCATATAACGGGGGAGACGCGGCCTTTTATGCAGTATGATGCACACGATGTGATGGAGAGCTTGGTGCATGCCTCCATGGCTTCAGCCAAGAAACTCGAGGTACTCGTAATGACAGGACAATTCATCGATGGCTCAGTCTACCGCTGTAGGTCTCTGTAGGTATCACCAAGTTGAGTCTCGTCAGTGGGGTTTTGTATGAACAGACCAGGGGTTCCCAGAGGGGAACCTTGCCTTTCACTCACTCTACACGGTGAAAGCAGTCACTGATTGATTATACTAATGACTATATTATAGATCTCGTGCTTCTCAGATTTAACACCATCGCCATGTCCAGGAATGCCCTTGTTTACTGTGAAACACCGCCATCTACCTAATCTTGACTACTTGTCAATTCACAGATCAAGAGAATCTCTATCAACTCCTAGATAAGACCATTCAGCGTCCAAGACAGTATTTTTGCAGGAGGAATCCTCAGCAAGTTTTCTATACTCAAGTCCAGTTGCAAAACATCCATGGTGCTCACCTTGACATTCACCGATGTAGGGGCCAATCAGCATGTGGCTTGTACTTGACAGGCACCCACCAACTCAGTTCCAGTGCTTCACCGTGGGCTCTAACTCTTCAAGCTCGAGATCTTTGCCTTACACCAGACATGAATAATCTGTGTCTTTTTTTACTATTCTCAAACAACGATCATTAATTTCATTCAATAATACATGTTTCCACCTTCATTTTCTTTGTCTCACTTTCTCACCATCAACGCAGCATTACACCGTCTCTGAGCCAAAACAAACAACCCATCCTCTTTAATAACACAGCACAATCAACATGGCTACGATGCTAAAGGCCACAGAACGCCATTTCTACTTCCACGGTAAAGAGGTACGTACTCGCTCAATCTCATATCAGCTATGGCTATGACTAATCCAACTTGCAGGGCTATGAAGTAGAGCGCAATAATTGTCACTGGTGTCAGATTCGCGCTTTTCCGACTCATTCAACACTCCCAGTGACAGTTGTTAACGAAGAAGACAATGAGGTACTTCCTGATGACTTTAGATTCATAAACAACGTCGTCCTTGGTAAAGGAGTTGAGCAAGCTGGTGATAGCTTCCGCAGCGGCTGCTCCTGCGCCAAGGACTCAGAGTGCCAATACACGAGTTGTCACTGTCTCGCCGATTTAGAAGACGACGATTCCAGCGATGAAGAGGGATTTGATGCCTTTGGGGACAAGATAGAGAGAGCCACACCAAAACCTCGGAGAATAGCATATGCATACCACTCCCACGGCGCAAAGGCCGGTCTTTTACGGTCCAAGTTCCATAACTCAAAGATGCCTATCTACGAGTGTCACCAAAGCTGCTCCTGTAGTATAGACTGCCCAAACCGCGTCGTCGAGCGTGGCAGAACGATTCCTTTGGAGATATTCCGCACACCAGACCGCGGATGGGGTGAGTGTCATTCTCATCTTGACTAACAAACAATTCACTGACTAAAAAAAAGGAGTTAGATCTCCCGTGTCAATTAAGAAAGGCCAGTTCGTCGACCGATATCTCGGTGAGATCATCACGTCCAATGAAGCAGATCGACGGCGCTCACAGTCTGCTATCTCTCAACGCAAGGATGTTTACCTATTTGCTCTCGACAAATTCACAGACTCCGAGTCGTTTGACCATCGGTTAAAAGGCCCATCCCTTGAAGTAGACGGTGAATTCATGTCTGGCCCGACGCGATTCGTCAATCATTCATGCGACCCCAACATGCGAATCTTTGCGCGCGTGGGTGATCATGCTGACAAGCATATTCACGATCTTGCCTTGTTCGCAATCAAGGACATACCTGAGGGTGAGGAGCTTACATTTGACTATGTTGATGGGGTTTCACACGAGGGAGAAGAAACGGGTGGCGACATCGATCATATGACTCGTTGTCTATGCGGAAGCAAGAAGTGCAGGAAGTTCTTGTGGTGATCATTTTGAACAGCCAAGTGAACTTCGTTGCAAGGGAGGTATCTGGATGCAAGTTGGACGTTGAGCTCATCACTTTTACTCCAATCTGCTCCTGGCAGTGACTCGCCTCCCCTTAAGCTTACTTAAACATGAAAATAAATCATGTCACATTTGACGTCAGTTTCTATATCTGGCTGTCTCCTTGTTCTTTGGCACACAGGAGCGACCCGGGGGCTGACCAGGCTCAGGTTCTTTGTGAGCATATCGGCGTTCTTTGTCCACCATTGTCCTTTGAGAAGAGCTCGGAACAATGCTTTACAGACTTCCGTTTCGCATTGGGTGTTAAACGAACGGTCACAAGTAACTCGAAATGAACTTTGAGCAATGGCGGTTATATAAGTTTTTCCTCCATTCCTGGGAGTTCGAGACTCTGTCGCTTACTTTTCCCCTGCTATTAATATTGCCAAAGTCATTTCTGTATTCAACTATGAAGCACTCAAGTAATTTATCATGTCCTGTCTCTACTATCCCTTCATCTCCATCGTTTACTCATGTTAACTTAGAACCCGACTCGTCGGATGCCTCAGATGGCCACCACGATGGGCCTCAACAACCGGAGAATGACTGTAACATCAACGAACCTCCAGCCGACTCTCAGGGGTCGCCTCCATCGCCTCCTGACTGTAAATCAGGCGTCCTGGATGGCCTCAGAGACAGAGTTGAACCCGTTAGAGAGAAGAAAGCCACCCAAGGCCGGTTTGGCGCAGAAGTATGCATGAAGTATCTACTCCGTGTGTGCGAAAACACTCCCTATAACGGCTCGGGTGGTCTTCACACTAGGCAGGTCTCTCGCTCTCTCCGCCGCTCACGACTCATGCGTCGAGGCTTGATTCATCGTCAATTTGACAGAGGGAGAGGAAATCCATCCGTCAGCTGGTGCAACAAAGAGCAGTGCGACTACGAATTCGTCATCTTCACAAACCCCGTTCTTTACCTTGGAAACCGCCCGAAAAGCTCTCAGGGATTGCATGCCGATGTATACTTTCACGACTTTGCTAATGCCATGGTCACGAAGCTCTTTGCCCCTGAGGACAGCAAGGCCAAGAAGCGTAAGGCCCTAGAGATATTGTCTTTCGTGGATTCTCCCCCTGTCCGAGTTGCATTCTCGCATTTCATGGAATGGTATAACTTGCTGGGCTTCAAGCTCTCTGATCGCCAATTCAGTCGAGCTCTGGTTGCAGTTCAGCCAGTGTTCCAGGGCCTCATGTTTGGGGTCAAGACGGCAGCGAGGATTGAGGCTATCCACGAATACATCGTCCCTGAAACCGAAGACATCAAGCAATGGACTCCTAGCCAGCTCATCCTACGCTTTCTCGTCTGGTGCGAAATATGGCGACAGCAAAAGACATCTCGCTCAGAATCTTGGAGGCTCGGTTCCAGTAGAACAGCGACCGAGTTTCTTACTGCCGTGCTTCTCAACTACAAAATGATGTGGCGAGAAGGTTGTTTGCACACAAGTACAACCGAAACGAACCTAGTTTGGGATCGAGTTTGGGACGATTGGTTACGCAAATACTCTCTACAGGAAATCGACGAAGTTGTCAATGGCGAGTTCTTCTATCCTCGAGATCAGCTAGACATGTCGGAGGAAGAGGTCTATAAAGAGGTGGGATATCTTGGAGGTATTGGTCAGTGCGATGATGTTTATAGGCCTGTCAAGTGTTTTCTAGGATATGCAGAGGATAGACTGATGCATTTATGAGATGGTTGGGTTTTAGAGGAGACCATTTAATAGGCACAAAAGATAGATGAGTTTAGGTATCTTGTCCTTTCTTTATCAATGGTATTATTTGATACTTGCAAGTCTCGACATATAGGTTCAGGGTAACAGTCAACCATTGACTGAGGTTCAGTTCACCAGACTGGCTGCACTGCCTATGCCCTGCCACCTCCTTTCTCTCCTCTGTCTCAACGTCTTCGCGGCCTTCACTCTGGGCTGTTTCTTTCTACCTCCATACGTGCCGCGATCGCAACCTAAAATCTGGCTGGCCGACATGGCATCTCGTAAGTCTTGGATCCAGAGAACTTCAGCAAGCCCCTAGAAACAAACAACAAAAGTTTGCACCAGAAGACCAAGGTACTCTAGAAAGGGTCCTGAACTGAAAGTCTAAGTGGGTTCGCTGCCGGTTACCCTGACTCAAAGTCAGATCTGACACTGTTAGTTTTGCTGAGATGTACTAACTTGTCATTCAAGGGACATAGCTAGACCTCTGTTCAAGGTCCGACCATGCTGTTCGCGCATTCCAAGCTACAAGATGGCCGGAGCAACTTGCAGGGTGCTGGAAAGGTGTACCCTATAAGTCGGATGGTCAAGTCGAGGAATTCATTTGCTTTCAGCTATTGGAAGGCCTAGTTTATCCCTCTGGCTAAGAAGCCATGCCTCAGCCGCTGCTTCGTCTGCCTCCTCATGATCAAGTTGCCATTCAAGCAGGACTTCAATCGCCCTGGCAAGGAATTTCCCTCCTTGCTTGACCCCGAGAACCTTTTTTATGGCGTTTCCATCCAAGATTGGCCTTATTGACGAAACCGAATTCAGCCTCTGTTTCTGGGCAAATGAGAGCAGGGCTTCACGTCTCGGTAAAACTTTATCGATTTCCCCCTGACTCGGGGCTGGAGATTCCGGCTGTGGTTTCAAGTAAACTATCTCCCCAAGAGCTGAGAAAAGAACCTGCAGGCCCCAGAAGACTCCCCATTTTCGGATCATCATCCCAATCGTGCCGCGGGATGGAGTAGAGCCGATAACCAGTTCCATGGTGGATCGAATAGATTCCAAGTTCCCTAGCGACGATTCTATAAGCTTGTAAAGCTGCCTGGTGCCCTTTAGGGCATTGATAGCTTCGTCAACGGCAAGCTTATGGTCCTTGGTGTCTAGCCCTGCTAACGGAGCATAGACGACCATCGCCCAAAGCATGTCTTTCTGTTTCTCAGATTCCATCAAAGCCCAAAAATCCCTTGCTGGATCCTGCGCTAAAGGTCGTAATAGTGTTAATTGTCCGAGACCAAGTGGCGGGCCATGGCGTTTCAGGTTCTTGGGGAAGGAGATGACGGAGGTGCTCATGTAGAGGAGAGCGCAACGACAGGAAGACAGTTCCATAAAGATTAGCCTCGTGGATTAAGGAAAAAGATAGCTCAGGGTTCCGGTTCTTCATCATTTTAAAGACCTCAATCCCAACTCTCTCCCGGCTGACCTTCTCGTCTAGAGCAACGTGAATTTCGTGCTCTTTGATGCAGCTCAGAGCCTCGGGATCAAGAGTGAAACCGAGTTTACTGCTTATGTGGATGAGACGCAGCACACGCAAGGGATCGTCGAGAAAGGTCTGCCTCGGCTCTAGTGGTGTCCGCATTGTGCCAGCCTCCAAGTCGTCCAGGCCTCTGCGAGTAAAGTCGGCAACCTTTCGGTTTTGCAGGTCAAAGAACAGGGCATTGGCAGTTGCGTCACGTCTGAATGCATCTTCCTCGGCGGTGCCAAACTCCGTTTCTGGAGTACGACAATCGTCGTCGTATGCCTCCTTGCGCACCTCAGGTTGACAAGATCCAGATCCAAGCCGAAGATTCTTCCAACAGCAGTCTCTAGCTTTTTCGACTTGTCGAGATTCTTCTTGGTTGAATGAAAGCCATTGAACTTTTTGAACTCAATCCCCAAGTCTAAGGCTCGCTGCTGGTAGGAGGCCTCATTCTATTCGAGGAACTCTGTCAGAAGACTGCCGAATTGCACACCAGCCATGGTACTTAGAGCAATATCCAAGTCAGAACAGGGGATGCCCATAAGTCGATCTCTCACCCAGCCACCAGTTATCCATACTTCCAATTCTGGCGTCGCCAACTGCTGTCGGCACTCAAGCAGAAGATCGCGGAGCAATTCTTCAGCTGGTAACAAATCTATCGTTGTTGCTTGGCTGGGAGACCGTTTCGACGAAGACATTGCAAAGAGTCAACAAACCGGTCAAGATTTTTGTTTGTAAATACGTGCCTAGTACCTAGACCGTCTTTCCTTGTTCCATCTTTAACTTTTTACCTGGAGGTTCCATACAAGCTGTTTAGTGGCGATGACATGGAGTTGGGTAGATGAGTCAGAGTCACAAGGGCCATCTTTCGTAGCCTAGCCAGTTGTCAAGCAAGTGTTACAAAAACAAAACTCCTTACTTTCTACGATTTATCTGACAGTTCGAAAGCAAAGTGTAGAATTAGTATATGTAGATAGCAAAAAACATACAACAGCGGGGATTCGCTGGTCGTCACCGACCCAACTACTAATCCGCCGGTTAGTGGCTTGACTATGGGAGAGCGGACGGGATCCCGTATTTTCCACTACCTTTGGTCGTATGTACTGGACACACTAACAAACTGGCTTATAAACGCGGGGTTACAACATGGATAAGACAGGATCACTATGGACTACATACCCGTTCTCATCCACTCGATGGTCGTATACCTGGCCAGTGTCTCCTTGAGCTTCGCTCTTGTTAGCCAAGCCCTCGTTCAGCTTGATACCTAATATGTGTCTTTATGCTGCAACCCACACTGCTACGACCTCAATGCGTTGGTATTGAAGCGAAGAGTGAAGCCCATTGAAACTCAAAGCCCGCTCGCCTCGACATGCAAGGGCCGTTTGCTCAGTTTCTGCATGGTAACCGGGCCGTCTTGATCTCAATCATGCCGGGAAGAGGCATGTAACTACCGGTCCGGATTATGGAGACAGACACTCGCTTGCAGAACCTCCGTTTCAGAGAGGAAAAGAGAATACGCCTGCTGAGTTCTCCTCGTAAATGACATTTCACACAAACTGAGACCAGTCTTGAATCGATGAAATGATGGCGTGCGTCCGTGAGTGCACACATCGTGGGGGGATAGTCAGTATATCAGCCAATAATAAAGGCTGAAAGATAGCAACCTAGCGGAGGATGTTGATCTTTAACGCGGGGTTACACAGTATGTGCTTGCCAGATTATCACAAGAGAGTCAGAAAGAGTCGATGTCCTGATATCCCGAGGCTTCACGATGCGATTGTGGAATGGAAATACCACACCTGAAAGATGAAGCTGTTGCCGAGAAGAACTGGGTCATGACCTTGCGTGGAGCCGGTAATTGTCTGGGCTGTGGAGCCTGGACCCTTGAATTCTCCATAACGGGTGCAGAGCCGAATGAGGCTGAAAGTGTTGCAAGAGACATGCAAATGAATGAATGCGGATACGGCACAAAAGAGGAGCATTTGGTCTGTTACATTTTGTTGCAAGGAGCTTTTGTTACCTCATTCTCTGCTGTAGCGGGCTGAGCAGTCAGTTGTGAATGCCTGAGCAGCAAGACGAAGATCTTGAGAGAGGTCTGATTCGTATGATTGGCGGATTATAGTATTATTTATATCCAAGGAAGGAAATTAGCCAAGTGCTGTATCGCGTGAAATGGAGGACGCGGGGAAACGCTACTTTACTCAAAAGGGTTGTATGCGCAGGCGCCATGTTTTAACGTTGGACAGCTTCTGCAGCAGTCCAAGAGACGCGTCTTCAGCTACGTGTTCCTGTATCCGTAACACGAGACACAATCTGATGCCAAGGTAAACAAGAGATGCCGTGCAGAGAGGAAATGCGGGGAAAGCGGAAAGTGACCGAAAGGGTGCAACACAGAAACGCATATTGAAAAAAAGAAAATAGAAGAAACGCATGCCTCGCGGTGTCTGGTGGTGTGAGAATGAAGCATTAGAGACGGGGCGAGGTTCATCAAGTTGAAGTTGAGATGTGCAACAGATGCAGATGCAGATGCACGAGACGTTGAAGGTGGTGCCACTAAAATCGGGGAGAGGGTCAACTGCAACTCAGCAATAGGTCCAGCCAAAGAAGAAAACAGGAGATTTCATATAAGAGCCGGCATTATAATTTGGGGACAATGGATCTCAGTATTGGAAGAATGACCAGGCCACTCGACCCCCAAAGAAAGGCCATGGTGAGGTCATGGTGGTGAGACTTGAGGGTATGCCCCCACTGTTGGCCGTGGATAGGTGCCGTTGTTTGGTGGGAGCTTTACCTTGGTCGAATGTTTTTCAGCGGAATAAAAAGATTGGATCTGGGGCAGATGCCAGAAAGTGAGAGTGACGACGAAAATGTGAGACCCGACTCCAGCCGAGAATGGCTTCATTGTGAAGTTATCGTGAATATTCCAACAATTCCATGCGTTTGCCTGCTTATGCTCAGTAGGCCTCAATCTTGTCGGTCAAAGAATCAACAACACATCAATTCTCTTTACAGTATAATCGACTCTGGAACTGCATGAGGCACAAGCCAGTGAAAGAGAACAAGACCAAAAAACTCCAACCAATACAATCCTTCCCGACCCCGCCATAATTCAAGCTCATCCCGCATCGTGCCACACGCTAACACTAAACGCCCACTCACTTCCCTCCCGCTCCTTCCACAGCTTTCCCCACTTCACCACCCAGAGCGTGTACCTTTACGCTTTTAGGGGATGATCTCCCTGTAGAGCAGTGGAGGATGCCCAAGGTCCCCTTCTGTAGAGGCAAGTTTAGTCGGGCTCCAGGCACCTGATCGCTGATCGGCTTCTGTGCCGCTTCTCTCCCTGGGGGGGCGCACTCACACCCCCGCCCCACAGCCTGTGTCTGAACTTCAAGGCTCGAGTCTAGGTACCTTAGGTATCGCCCATCGCCGCCATCCCCAGGGCGTCTTGTCGTTCGATCATGACCCCAGTTCGTTAAGGTATTGTCCAAGTCCGGGGTTCTAGCCGGAGATGCACTCGACGTAGCAACACATAGACTAGGGCAGCTGGCACATTTCTCACTTGAAACAATTGTCAGGAGTGACAACTTATAATAACTCTCCTCCGCTCTGTTCTTCCCCCAACGGTTTTCCCGTTTCCTCCTCCCATCAATAGACTAGTTCAAGTACGGATTACTATTACCGAGTTACATCTAACTTGCCTTACCTTACCTTACCTTGCCTCACCTGCCACCCTTGCCGAGTCCTAAACAGACACAAACCTTCGTACAACCTTCTCCTCTTCCTCCTTCACAATGATGCGTGTTCCTCGACAATCCTTTTCCACTGCCGCCCGTATCCATCCCAACATTGTTCCCCACCTTCGTCCCCAGAAGAGAATGTCCTTCGGAAAGCTGTAAGTGTCATATACTCAGTGTCACACGACACCACACGCTGACCATCAATTACAGGGTCAAGCCCGTCGCGGCTGTTGTGGCTATTGGTTACGGAGCAAAGCTATCACTCGAAATGGCCCAAAGACGACGTATCGCTCAGATGGAAGCCATGGAGCGCGAGAATGCCGCATACCGGGAGCGAAATGAGGCTCTCATGAATATGTATGGTGATCGATCAAGTCTCGACGAACTCGAAAAGGCCGTTCAATATTACGAGAAACGATAAATGAATCCATCCAAGGACGAAACAAAGAAAATCAGAAAAAAACAAAACACCAAAGTCGGGCTTTACAACACCCTTCTCTCATTTTATTTGCTTGAAGCGACGGCGATACCTCCCCCGGAGATGTGTCGGAGTTTACTGGTATGGCTTTCACGACCACCTAAAGCCTTGAAATACTGCATTGGAACGGCGTTTAAAGGAATACCATCTTGCTTGGGATTATTGTTTGAAAGGACAATTCACCTGGTTGGCTTTCAGGGTCCAACATTTGTCTCATCAACACTAGACTGTTCGTCTACAGATTTATCTCACACGACCTAGGGACAGATTTGCTGCATGAAAGATTACACTACACTGCAATACACTACTTGGGTATAGGAATATCCCATTTTACAGGTCACAATCATTCTCTCATTTACGCACCATGTCTTGTTCTTGTTCTTCCTCGATTACCTGCTTTGTGTGTCGTCGCCCAGTCCCACATGCTCACGCCTTGAATTTTCACATTCAACTCAACCCAAAACGTCATGAGCCTCGCTGGATCACAGGCCGAGGTTTCCCGGCGGCTAATGAGCCCCGACCGATCCCTCAACCATCAGCACCCCCGAAGGCCCCACTCCCGACGACTTAGCCGGTCCCTGGCCCGAAGAACCCCTATCAGCTCAGAGGAACACTTCCGAGGACATTGTCTCTGACGTTGCCCATGTGCGGTGATTGATGTCCATTACGTCCTCGTTTATCCCGGTGGTAATCTTCCGCGATTTCATGCGACGATGATACGAGAAGACTTTTTCGTCTGGGCAAGGTTGTTGAGTTTTGAGCCGAGAAATACCTCAGTTCAATGAGTAAGAGAATTGATTTGTTGCCGCGGAGGTGGTTGGATAAATCTGATAAGAGAGAGTGTCGGAGCTGGGTCTGAATATCTAGGAAATGAACAAATAATAGCCAAGCAATAAACTACATGTCAACTGAAAATCAACCAGATAGCAAACTAGTTAAATGTGAAGTTTGAGTTTCAAAATAAGGCACGCCAATCATATCCCTTATCGGCTCGCCAATCTATTTATGCGAGGTCCCAATGTTGTTCAATCATGAGATATATATCTCGACCAACTATCAATACCCCGAACCACTGAACATGAAGCTCTGCAGAGGTAACTACGGCAACGCCAATTGAATGCTTTTACGGGATATGTCGTCATGACATGTTCTTGAAAAGTCCCATTTCACTTGCTTGCTAGCGACTGGTAACGCTGCATCTCCATGCATCCTTCGCAATGGTTCCAAATATCATTACCCTTGGCATCATCATCATATCAACATTTGGGTATTCTTCGTCACCAGAACCTTTCTCGAATGACCATACCCTTCCTCCCGAAGCAGCTCATCGTCTTCTTCTCCCACCGCGAACGTTGTCATCCTAGGCAACGCCAGGTCCAGCCCACTCCTTGCGTTTGAGTTTGCGGCCGACCTGAAGCTCCTGAAGCTTGGTCGCAAAGCCGCGAGAAACATGGCCAATGAACTTGGGACGATCGCGAAGCTCCTCCATGGTCTCAATCCAAGCTTTGTAGCTGACCCCCTCGCAGAAGTAGGTGATCATCCGGTCGCCAAGCTCAGCCTGGGAGCTGTGCTGCATGTTAAGCGCCTCGTAGCCGTCGGCAAAGTCGCGCATGAGTAGTTTCTGCGTTCCTTGGTCGGCCTCGGTACGGTAGAGGGCGCGGTGCCCATTGCCGATGGCGACGTCGATGCAGCGGGCAATGAATTCACCCATGCTGGGGCTGATGAAGCGGTCGCAAAGCTTGTAGACTTCGACATAGTCTCGCATAGGAGTCTTGATAGGTGCTGCCTCGGGACTCTGGGCAGGACGGGGATGCGCATGTGGGACAATAGAGGAGTGACTGTAGGCGACCCCAATGTAGAGAGCGAGGTATCGCGGTTCGATGTCCTCGTCATTGAATTCAACGCCTCCCTTTTTGGCCTCGGCAAAGCGACCGTTGAGACAGCTTTCGAAGTACTCCGAGTTCTTGGTTAGGACGTTCTTGGCGACTTGAAAGGTTTCGCCTTTCACCTTGAGCTCGACTAGCTGCTCATCATTCCTGTGCATACATATAGGTCAGTGACTCTTATTCCCCGGCGCAAGGTTGGAATGGCCTCTGAGCTTGAGGTGAAAGAGATGCGCATACTTAAGAAGCCAGGAGGTGCGAAAGTCCGCGAGGATGCCAGCAGACTGCTCATCGGCAGGGTCGTCCTTAGGACCAGCACGAGTACGGGGTTTCTTTCGCGGAGGTGCCATGGCGATGTCGGAAGGAGTTGGTTTGCTTAAGTGGGGTGCGTGAGGATCAAAAGGGAATTCTGTCGAGTGCGCTTTCACTTTGCAAGTGATGCAGAGAAGGTGAAGAGAGCAGAATCTTGTTGTGAAGCAAGCTGTGGTTTGATGTTGCTATCCATCGCTCGCAGCGATGTTCAAGTTGACTAAAGTCGAAATAATATTAGTATTCATTTAAAGTGTCTGCATTTCCAAAATACCTTGGTCGCCAAGTGAGTTCGTGATGTTGAGTTGTGGTTGCTGGGGTCAGGTTGGTGGAAGAAAACAAACACAACCTACGGGCCCGAGGTCGGTACTGCTTATTTATTAGTAGGTAAGGAGGCATGGTCTATGCAACTTGCCAATTCTCAGTCCAACAGGGTCTCCGTCGGGTCACCTTTATTAGAATTTGCCTTACTGGAGAGAAGAGAATAATAGGGCCCTGCCAGATCTTCGCTAGAGGTGTATAGGAGGCCATAGAAATAATCTGCTGGCTGAGATCCATCATTCAGTCAGGTAAAGTATTCAAGAAACGGCAGTAGAGGCCGAAGCTTCAATAGAAGAGTGAGATGGCGACAAGAAACGCTGTACATTAGAATTGAAGCAACGGAAAGAGTTATAAGTGGGTTCCTCAAACCAGACACTGCTCGCCCCTGCCACCAGCTGCTGAGGAAAGTGCCAACCCTGGGATAAGACTTTCACTTCGCTCTTACTTTCCGGATGGTGACCTTTTCTTCATCGCCAAGTTCCCATCCGACCTTGTCCTTCTCTTTCAGTTCATCCCACTTGCGACCAGTAGCAAACTCCAAGAATGGCAAATCCACGTTGAAGTACGACCTTGAAAAGCATTTCAGGGTGTGAAGTCTCAAATCGTCGTCGGCCCACTCCATCAACTTCAAGCAGTGTCGGCTAACTTGTTTCTTCGAGAACTGCCATGAGACATAGTCGTCGTGTGCCAGCGCTTTGAGTATCCGGTCCAGTTTCTTGTTCCTGATATTGAAGTCTTGTCTGGTGAAATATGCCTCGGTCAGGTCCCTACGCCGACATGCGGCATCCAGCATGAAGTAACCGGCAATCTCCTCGATCTCACTATTAACCATGGGTGTCCATACAGCCATGTATCGGAGAAGGTGTAGAATTGCCGGATGATATGATTCAGGATGCTTAGCAAGAATGGACAGGCGGATGGAGAAGATGTATGCTTGGATTGAGAAGAGATCAGCTCGTTTTGTAGCCACCAAGCCTTCTCGAAGCTTTCTCAATGCCATCAGGACATCCTGCAGAGATTTAGTATTGTCAGGGTCCTCAATAGCTGCCAACATCGAGGTTGATGGTCCACTAGATGGTATGATAGAACAGAGGGCTTTCAATGTGCCACTCAGGGCAGAGGACGCTGGCGATGTGGCAGCATTGGCAGAATCTGAGCCAGGATTTTGAGAAGAACCACTAGCATTTGTAGCTGGAGTTTCCGAGGCTGGCGTTGAAGATGACGCTGCTGCAGAAGTTGCTGTGGAAGGCGGTCTGTATCCAGGTGGAGGTCTGGTATATGGTGTTGCAGGAGTTGGATCAACTGCTCTTATATCTAGAGCGTCGAAACTCCTTATAATTGAGTCCTTGTCACCGGCTTCCGTGCAGAAAGCAAGGAAACGTGAAATTATCTGATTATAATACCACTCCTGGGTCTTGGGGTTGAGTAAGCTGTCTCTGGTCAGCCCGTCTCTCTTGTCTTGTCGAAAGTGATCAATCTCTCGTGTCTATATATAACATTGACCGTCTAATACACACCTGTCATCACCCTTAGAAGGAAGACCAATACTTTGTAGCGGGTCCTGCTCGACAGGTTTCAATCTCCCCCAGGGGCCTGATGGCATCCTGTTACCTCGACCTCGACGAGCCATATCATGCACAAAGGAGCTGCTCTCGGTGCCGGAAAAGAACTTTGATTAGAAATGCAATGCCTTGAGCCTCGAGTGCATAGAATTGAGAGCCTTGTTGCGCTGCGCGGGGCACAGAGTCTTGTTGAATATAATAGAGGTTGAATGAAGTCAGTTGCTGTGAAGACTTGAGGTTGACAGTGGGGTAGCTTTCAAGGACCCCGCGATCCACTGTTGGTTCCTGCGTCCATCTCAGCTTATCATAATGATGAGGGTGGAAAGCTAAAGGACTTGATTGTGCCTTGAATAATTTAGGACTGTGATTCTATCAAGTGAATAGGGACGAGGCTATCTAGAAAGACCAATGTATTTTCTCTCCTCAATCGTCACATCGAAAAGCCAATTGCTGCATGCTGCAGTACCAAACTTATACCGAAAAGGAGAATAGCTACTACAGATCGGTGGTTCAAAAGAAATCCTGAATCAAAACCAAATCACTGAATTAAAATTGCTACTTCTAGAAGTCTTGCTATGTGCACATCCTCTTACGTGGGTATCATTATCGCCAAGAAGCCTTTATTTCCATCTGCTTCCCTAACCACCACCATTTCAACACATCGTACATCCGATTTCATGTCCTCTTTTCATCCATGAATGCGGTCTGCTAGTGTCACCTTGTCCCAATTCTTGGGTCCCGCAGCCTCATACTTGCCAGACTTGGAGATGACTCGCCCAAGGCCCTGGTGGATCTCGGCCTGGAAAGGTCCAAATGGGCACTTCTCACCATCGATGCTGATATAGCCATCCTCTTGATCGCGAGGAATGATGCGGTAAGCTGAGATCTTCTTGTAGGTGACATGAGGGTTGTCAAACAGTTTCTCGGCTTCAACATCGAGAAGGACCTTAATGGCTGTGAAGAAAGGCAGGTCACCATCGATAGTGACGAGGTCCATCAAACCATCTGAGATGAGTGAGGCAGCGAAAAACGGAGCATCGGGTGACATATAAGCCATCTGTGACAGTCAGTATTATTCCAAATGCAAGGGCTAGTTTGATTACTCACGTTACCGGCGTAGAATGTGCCAACCTTGTCATAGGGGATCAACTCCCATCCTTCAGGGAGATCATCCTGGATCGTGCCATACTTCAACGGCGGCAAACCTGCATCTTCAGCTACGGGGTCTGCATCAAGCTTCTTAGCTAGATGGTTCAGGCTCGTGGAGCTCGCGTGATGCTTGTAATGAGCCTTGACATCGCCTTTGTCTTCGATCTCCACCTTGACAGCCAGGTCAAAGGGATAACACTTCTTCTTAAACATGCGCTGAACGACACCGACTTCGAAACGCGCACTACCCATCCATCGCATATGCTCTGTGCCGAGATCGCATTCGGCAATGAGGCCGAGCGTCTGGGACAGGAACGAAATGATGCGGTTGTGGCCACTAGTGACTGACACCAAATCCATCGGGGTCACGACACCCTTGATGATGGCAAGGGCAGCGAAAGAAGGTCGATGAGATCCGTACAAGTTGCAAGAGAATGCGTTTCCTGAGCCACAAGGGATATGGCTGACAGGCATCGTAGAAAGCGCTCTCGCAGCATCGGGTCGCTTAGCAAGGCCGTTGAAAATCTCGTGTGGCGTCCCATCACCGGAACATGCCATGATGGTATCGTATCTGGACAAGTCGGCGTTTTGCGCCAGTTCAACGGCTTCTCCACCGTGCTTCAACATCACGGGGTCAATCTGCATCTTTGCAGCCTGGAAGAGCGGCTTCACCTCAGTCTCCCACTGCTTGATAGCACCGCCAGGACCAGAGTTCGGGTTGATCAGCACGTAGGCGCGTTTCTGAGACTGCGCATTACCGTAGGCGCGTGTCATGAGGGTCTTGACGAAGATCTCGGCTGGTGTACCGCTGGTCGACTCGTCGTCCTTCGCAAGTGTGAAAACCCATTTCTTAGGTTTGATCAATGTCTTCGAAGCGTGATGGGCGTAGTCGATTGTGATCTGGTCGTTGGAGAGCTCGACCCAGAGGACGTTGTAGAAGGGTATGCTATTCTTGGGAGCGGGTTCTGTAGAGAAGCATTATCAGTAAGTGTTTCCAGATTGTGTCATATCACAGTTCTGAGTTCTTACTGCCAGAGAAAGGAGCACAGGAGGAGCGAGTTGACTTGTTTGCAGCAGGGTCTGTTAATGATCAGTCGAGGACTTGGCGTCACGTCTTCTCCAAAAAAAAAAAAAACGCACCGTTGAGCTCCAGTTCTTCGATTCCAATGGTCAACTTCTTCTTATCCTCCAAGAGGAGCAACATTCCAATGCCTTCGTCCATTTTTCGATCAATCTCCGTGTTCATTGAAGCTGATGTCAGTCAGCGAGCTTATCGATTGTGTTTTATACCGAACACCTTAAAGCGCTAAGGGGTGCAGGGGTTAGTTCGATCGTCGCGATTATGATTGATCACGTACAGAAACAATAGATTCGATAAAGAAAATCGAGAAAATGAAGGACTGGGGCAGCTCGCTCTGGCGACATAAAAAGGAAAGACAGCAATCCAAAGCCTCTGACAACGAGCGTATGTTTTGGAATGTTTCCGCAAGGAGTTGCTTCTTAGGATCAATCGGATTACGCGGATACCCGTTGAACCTAGGTTGTTGATCTGCGGGGGGTCGTATCCGAGATTACAGACCTAAAGCCCCTGTAAATGCCTGCATTCGTGACTGGCCAGGTCCCTAAAGAAGTCAATTGCGCACACCTGCTGGCAGCTGATAGTTATAACCAGTAGTGCCAACAGTGCCTGACGTGGTGGAGTGTAAGACTGGGGCTATCGTAGCTGCCAGACGGTGCCGCGGTAAGACAACCAGAAATAGTCACCAACTCCACACTAGCTGTAGTGTTCGGTGGCCGCGGAGCCACGAGATATCTTGAAGATGTCGATTTGACTTCGACACAAGGAATTATTGCCCTTTACGGGCTGACCTCAGATTTGTCATCACGTCCGACGTAACTAAGATCTCAGTTCCCCAGAGGCATCCGATGAGATTAACGGCTTCTTCTTGTTTAGCCAATGTACTCGACCAATGAGGCTGATAGCGGCATGCTTGTTCTACACGATGGATGGATGCTTTAACTTTTCCCCATGTTCCCAAAACTCCATTTCCCCGCCATCTTCGGAGTCATTCCTTGCGCCAAACTGTCCTTCCTTCTCCTTCCTTAACCTTTTTCTAACCTGAACTGGAACACCTCGGAATCGCAGCCTCGGTTGCATGCATCTATCTATATGGCCAATGTCATTCAGCATCATCATGTCATGTGCTGAACCCCCCACAAACTTTTTGAGTATCAGCAAGTAAGAAAGTAAGCAACGCCCCCTTATGCGAGTCTCGTCACATCGGGGAACTTCTCCTGGGCCGCCTTCTTGTATGCTTCCACCTGAGAACTCCTCCAGCCCTTAAGCACCTGAAGCCCCTCGACGGCATCCTCATAGGTCACATCAGGGATATCCAAGATGCCAGAGACGGCCTCCTCACTCTTAGCCTTATCCTGGCCCAACAGTCTCTGTGCCTTGATGGCGGAAAGAACGTGTCTAGGGCTACCCTTGTTGGCAGCAAGGAACTCGTTGTTGAACTTGACGAGATCCGTGGAAGGATCGACTGCTTTGAACTCAGCCTTCAGCACCTCCAGAACCTTAGGCTCAATGTCTGTCGCAGTCTTCAATAGTTGAGCGAACGCTACAGTATGCTCGTGCACCCTGGGTGACTTGGGGTCAAGTGCTAGGGCAGCTGTGAGACAGCGTAGGGCAAGAACGTACTTCTCTGTAAGAAGAACGGGTCAGTAAATAAATAAGAACTTGGTTATCCATGGTATTAAACTTACTGCGACGCATGTAGACCTCGAAGCCAGCGAACTGGGCGTTGATGTTCTTGGGGCTGAATTGTAGTAAGGGGTTAACGAACTTCATGGCATCGCCGAGAGGGTCGGTGGTTTCGGCGAGTTTCAGTCCGAAAGGATCGTCGTCCTGCTTCTTGACTTCTCCATCCTTATCCTTGCCCTTGTTAGGGTCTTGCTTAGCTTGTAACTCGGCAGCCTCTTTTTCGAGACGTTGCTGCTCCTTTCTAGCCTTTTTGGCGGCCTTCTTCTTGGCCAGGGCATCCTCAGCGTCCTCTCCATCGGCGCCATTGATACCATTTGCGGAAGGCTTATCGGCCAACTTGAGGTAAACTTCAATCGCATCCAGAGCGGCCCTTGAGAAGAAGGGATGATCACGGACATGGTCTTCCCATCGCATCATATCGATGTAGGCGCGGATCTGGCCCTTGCGCAGAGAGAAGCTGTGAAAATCGAACTGGTCCTCCTGCCACACCTCAAAGATGTTGAAGATTTGCTGGAATCGCTTAAGAGCAAGGGCAACATTGCCTTGGCGGGCATATGCCTCGCCGTCTTCTGTCAAGAACCAGACACTCTGCATATCCAAAAGATCCGCCAAGGGACCGCCAACAGTTTCTGCGCGAGTGAAAAGCCCAACTGTCTTGAGAGCCTTATCGTTTTCGTTGTTGCGAAGCTGGTACTTGGCTGCTTTTGTGTTAATGTATCTATCCTTAAGATCAAGCTTCCTGGCTCGATCCATTGCCTTGGAGGCTTCTTGTATGTTTCCGCCATGCTTAATGATTCGTGCCTTGGTCATGGCAAAATCAACGCTCTTGGGGTCCTTCTCAATTGCCTTCTCGACGTACTCCATGGCTTTTGTCAAGTCGCGGCTGAGATGGTAGTTGTAGTGCTGTGCAAGGTAGTACAGTGCTGCCGCTTCTCCTTTATCCTTGCTCTCCGAATCAGCACCCTGCGAGTTCAAATAGTTCTTGGCCAGTTCACAGAGGGTGTCCTTCTTGAATGAGTCGGAGTAAAGATGCTTAAGATTAGCGAAGGTCGATGGCACTCCCTTGTTAAGCATCAACGTCAAATAGGCCTCAGCAGCCTGCTTGAAGTCATCGCCTATTAACGAATTAGTACTGGTGGCTGGCTAGTGTCTCGGTAGGATTTACCTGACAAAAAGTCCAGCGGCAACCGGCGCGCGGCATCGCAACGAGGGGACTTCTCCGCATATTCATCATAGATAGCCTTACGAGCCTTGGAGTCGTCTTCCGATACCTCTAGGACCTCCAAGAGCTTCTCGTAGTATGCGGGGTGCTCCGA
Source organism: Fusarium oxysporum f. sp. lycopersici 4287 (assembly GCF_000149955.1). Classification (NCBI taxonomy): domain Eukaryota; kingdom Fungi; phylum Ascomycota; class Sordariomycetes; order Hypocreales; family Nectriaceae; genus Fusarium; species Fusarium oxysporum. The sequence goes on from NC_030992.1 coordinate 2,740,059, forward strand.
GTTGCGGTCAAGGAGAGCCCGGTAGGCCTTGGCAGCTTCCTCCTTCTTGTCCAACTTGTGAAGATACTCGGCGCGAGCCTCCATGACAGCCAATCGATCAAGATTTTGCTTAGCAGCCGTGTTTAGATGCTCAAGTGCCCGTTCATAGTCTCCTTGCTCCGCAATTAGAGAGTTCTTGTACATAATTGCTTCTGAGTGCTCATTGTCGAATTTCGAGGGCTTTGTTTTCAAGGTTTCCTCATACGTATTCATGACCTTCTCAGCTTCAGCAGGGTTTCCGGAAAGGTGGTGAGCAATGGCGAGCGCAGTCCAGCTTTGGCGCATTTGAGGTCGGGCCTGGAGCATAGCGGTTCGACTTTGGATGTATCCTTGATAGTCACGGCATTGGATTTGCAGAATAGCCAGATCGCGCTGAATTTGTGCTGACTCAGGCTCCAGTCGCAGAGCAAACTTGTACGCCTTGATAGCCTCCTCGAAATTCTTGTTTGCCCGGTGCAGCAGACCATACACGTGCCAGCAGATGTGCGACTTCATATCCATGGTCAAGGCTTCCTTTCCCAATGCAAAAGCTTCTTCTGTCTTGCCCTGAGAGTTCAGAATCAAGGCCTTCATCGCAGTGGTGTCTCCATGTTTCGGATGCTTCTTGAGAATAAGCTCAGCGGACTTGAGACCACGCTTGTATTGCTTGTCCTCATAGTATCGAATAACGGAGCGGAAGAGCGAGGCCTCCTTAGAGGCAAGAGGTTGCGGCATCGTGATTATGGGACACAGTTCTAGTCTTCGGACCGTAAAGAAGTCGTGAGCTAGTTAATTGCGACCGGCGTCCGTTGTCGGCGAGGATTACAAGCTCCCAGCAGGATCGAATGAGGGGTGTGTGGGCGAGAGAGAGGAAAGGGTACAGAGAAGCTTTGACGAGACAAAAACCTCGCCAGGAGATGATGAGAGGAGGATAATGAAGGGTAAAGAGGCGGCTTCCCTGACCGGCGATTGTGGAGAGATGTCGTGTAAAGCTGAAGGTGCTGTACCATACAACTTAGGTACGAAATGATGTGGACAGGAATTGCTACGGTAGACCGGCAATTTCTCGGAGGCTGCCTGCGGTGGGTTGCTGAGTTATGCAGAGTTGGTGGTTTTGGCGGGGCAGTTTAGGACCCATGACAGCATGGAAGCCTCATGAGAGTTGGCAAAGAATCTGGTATTGAATGAATCAATCCATAATTTCATGAGAATACTTCAAGATACCATACGGAGTGTATATTCTCAACGAGTAAATATGAATAAACACGAAATGACTGATCGATTTTAGCATCTGGTTAATCTGTTTGGCACACGGGGCATGCTACGAGAGACACCAAAGCTTTAGACGTCTATACTAAATGATGAAGAGGTTTAGGTAAGATCAGAGGGGTTCTTTGAAGATTGTATGTTACTGTTATACAAGAGGCGTCAATATCGTACAGCAAGTCCCTATCCTACAGTCCTTCTCTTGTAAATTTCGAACTCCAATGGTCGTTGGAGGATCTGAGTGGTCGTTTCGTGATATCATAAATTATACATTCGTTTTCAAGTTTTGGGCCTTCCTCCATTTGATGATTGTGTCCTCCCAGCTTTCAAAAGGGTCGCCTCCGCATCGTTGCTGTACGACCTCCCACGTTCTATGTCGTACGATACCCTCTACGCCCCTCTCTTGTCTTACAAGCGAAGCTAGGCGCTCGGTACGTGCTTCACGTGGGAAGAATCTACCGGAATACGGATCTAATCGTTCATCGACTGTTCTATCGCGGTCTTGTTCTTTCTCTAGTTCCCTGATGGTTCGGTCCGGGTCATCAGGGTCCGGGCTTGCCGCTACAAGAGCGCAGTAATTTAATACTTCAGTCCGGGTCTCCCATGAAGGAAATAGCACTTTCTCCTTGAAATCTAAGCATGACTGAGGGTCAATCTGTTTTGAAGTTGGCCTTGGTACGCGTTGCGAGGTGGACGAGGGGTCAAATCCGGATCGAGACGGCGTCACAAGCGCATTCAGATTCTGTGTGATTGAATCATCGATGGAAGATCTTGAAAGTCGAAGAAAGTCTGAAAAGAAAAGAGAGAGTAAAACAGTCAGTCGGGTATTCGAACAGCCGATACTTCTGACTCGAACATACCTCGCAAAGTGCCATACGAGAAACAGAACTGTGGAGTAAGCTGAGGTTGTGTAGATGGTTGTGTCATGGTATTCTTCGGCCGCGAGGAGCTCTGTTTCTGAGCGTCCGGCGAGCCCTTCCAGAGTATCCCAGCCAGAATGGGCGGATGTTTAAGTTCAGCTGATTAGAAATTCGAAATAGTTGCTAGCGTATTAAGTCAAGAACGTGGCTCGTAACGGATCTGGAACAGGGTCGAGTCGAATCGAGTCGAGTCGCGTTAGTCGTTAGAAAAATATCGTGAGTGATGGTTGGTTCTATCTCGACTTCAGTGACGCAACTAAAGAGTTAGCCGGAGCTAAGGTCCGGCTGCTTGTATCCGGAAAGTCCGGATAAACTCTGACTCCGCTGACCACTTGATCCTTGCAGAGATCCCCCAGCTTGATCCTGGTAGTCTCGATCCATCACTGCACGACAGAAGCCCCCAGGCAATGACGATATCAAGAGAGAGTTTACGAGGGGATTAGACTTTGAATGCGAGACATTCTAATTCAAGTTAGTTTCAATTATGGTTGCTCGTAGTCTCGAGAAGTACCTGAAGCTCTTCCTTTGAATCCGCAACTCTTACACTTATCTTTCACTTGTTGTGTGGGTTTTGTTGGAAACGAGCTGACTGGCTTTTGCTCCATCTCATGGGGCTGAAACAAGCTGAGTGAGGGCAATCTATTACTGAACTCTCGATGCATGTCCCGGGTCAAGGCGAGAAGCCAGGAACCCGTGTGACGCCAAGGGAGCATTTTCAGGGCGAGGCACAGAATTTCACTCTTCAAATCCAGGGTCTGCATCTTCTGAATCAGCCTACGACGAACTAATCGGCATTGCTTTTTCGCCGGCTGAAGCAAGTAGCCACCGCCGAATGGAGCCGCGCTACGCTTGAAAATGGATGGACAGTTATCGCATATCGCACTGGGCAGACGGGTTTCCGGAGATCCAATGTTGGTGATGGATTGCGGGCAGCCTCTCGCCTTACTGGATACTGGGCCGCCACGAGGCGCCATTTAAGCATTGACATACTAATACCATCGACGCCTCACCGTTTGGGCGTTGCGTACAATCCTCCGATGGGGCATTCCCTGAGCAGGGCTGATTGAGCATGATAATCAAGACTGCACTGGATCTCAGGTCCTCAACAGACTCGGTCACATTTCTTCAGTCAGGGATCTGTCTAGCGGCTTTACTTCCCCATAAGGCTAAAAAGGCTTCGAGACTCCGTAACTGCCAGATTGGATAAAAGACGCAAAGAGAGCGACTCACGAACCTGCAGATGCAGACGCCACCGTTGAGACCCATCTGCCGGCTCAAGCACCAACGCACCCTATTTGTCGCCGTTCTGGGTATTGATCAACTAATTCCCACGCAGTTGGGTGGCTTGTCCCCTTATCCATGACTGAGCGGTTGCGCTAGATCCAACGCCCAGGACAGGACAGGACCAACTGCCACGCACCTAACGCTAGGAATCACCATCCATGGATGGATGTTGGCTTACAGGCTACAGCAGCGCACGGCTTGCTTCCGGGCTAGAAGCCGACTCGCTCTGTTTCTCGGAACCTCTTTAGCCTCTTGTGACTTTACTTTGTGGATTGCCTGGTCTCAATATGTGACGACGGTGTGCAGCAAATAGAGCCCGGGCCGTCGTCACTCTCTTGCGTTGAATCGATTTGAGTTGAGGCTTCAACCCTTCCTTTTGCTTTGCTTTGCTGCGCACGAATTTCAGCACGGCCAAGGCGAAAGCACGGGCTTGGTCCGCTCTCTGCAGGAACCGCAAGCTTACGGAAGTATTTGCAGCTGTCAAATCGTACATTACCCCCCAAGTTTCCTGCTCGAGTCTGATCTCGTTTGGTGGCTTGTACTACTTTGGCATTTCTGAGTCGACCAACTTCCACCAAATTTTGTTCTTCTCCAAGGATGGATCAACTTCAGAGTCGGGTCGAGAAAGCAGACCTGCAGGATTTGATTGATATATGCGAGCAACTTTCTGAGGAATGTAGGGGTATCTCTAATTGTCTCAATACCAGCCCAGTTACTTTGGCTTCGCTCGCCAAGGAGTGTCGCGCGATCACAAATGCGCTTGACAGGTTACACGAACTCAGCCGGTCGATTGAAGGTGGCACAGAAAATGTTCGGGCATCAAACAATGAATTCGTCTATTCCGTTTCGAAGGATGTGCATGAGCTGAGGGCAGCATTGAAACGCATAAAGGGTCCAGATAGGGACAGCGGCATTCACCTCAGCGAACCACAGCTTATCATCGTCTGGAACGAAGCAGCATTGAAAGAGTACCTTGCGCGGCTGCGCACTCACCAAGCGTCTCTCCATACTCTCCTTAATGCTGCGACGCGGCAAGTAACCTTCTTTTCTAAGTGCGCTGGTTCAAGGCTAACTCTTAGTAGTGCCGGTTATAACTTTGGGGAAAATGACAACAGGAGGCGCGTGATTGAGCCAGATATTGGAGTAGATGAGGCACTACGGAGCCTTGCTCGAAAGTTCACAGCGCCAAACCAACAATCTGTCGTGTTACCTAGAGTCAGTGACTCTGCCGAGATTCAGATCCTACTTGATACACTTGTACCACCACCAGGAGTCAATTACGTGCGAACCAAAGATGCCGCAAATGAGCTGCACAACGCCATTGAACGGAGCGATGAGACGGCTGTCTTTCATATCCTTCTCGAACGCGCAGACCCCAACATAATGTTGGCTGGTTCAATGCTCTCCCCACTGCATCGCGCTTTCGACAAAGGCCATATGCTGATCGCTGCTTTTCTCATCGTCGCTGGTGCAGATGTTGACGAGCCAACTACTGATGGTCATACAGCATTGATGAGGGGGATCAGATGCGGGTTTTCGGAACAATTTGCGACTCTTGTGATTCACATGAAAGCCCGCGTCAATGCGATCGATAACGATGGGTGCTCGGCTCTACACCTCTCGGCCGCTTCAGATGTCATCGACGATGAAACGCTCCCAGTTCTCATCGATGCAGGCGCCGATATCAACCTGGTCGATTATAATGGCCAGACACCACTTCTCGTGGCAATTCAGCATAGCCGCTGGTCTGCGGCGACAAAGCTCGTACAAGCTGGTGCAGATCTAGAGGTGCGATTACCAGATGGAAAGACAGCCCTCCACATGGCTGTCGCAATGCGCAACCAAGAGTTCTCCCAAGTGTTGATATCTCGAGGAGCAAACGTTGATCGCGTACTCCGCGAGCATACTCCCCTCACAATGGCCATCAACTCTCGCTGCACAGCTATCACTGCTGTTCTTCTAGATAGCGGTGCAGACCCTAATCTGCCCAGCCGCAACGGAAACACACCTTTACTGGCAGCAGCATCCACAGGACATGACGAAACCGTGCGATATCTCATCGCCCATGGAGCCGATCCAGCAGCCACTCAAGGACACTCTGGATACTCAGCGATGCATATGGCGGCCCACAAGGACAAACCTCCCATTCTGCAGCTGTTGTCTGATGCAGGCGCACCTGTTGATATCTTGGATAAGGCAGGCGAAACTCCTCTCCTCGTGGCAGCCAAGCTTGGCAATGCGCAAAGCATCTTTCGCTTGATCAGACTCGGTGCTGATGTCGAGCGAGTAGGACCGGACGGGATGAGCATTCTTTCTCACGCAGTCAAGATGGGCGATGTTGACCTTGTCACGGCACTCCTAGAGCTGGGGGCGGGTATGCAGGTGTCATCCATGTTCCCTTCGAAGGGCAGTAAGGAATATCTGGTACCTGAGCCACAGACAACACCGATTCACGTTGCCGCTCAGCACGCACGAGACGAGATCTTACTGCGGCTTGTATCCTATGGTGCCTCTCTCGAGAGCACCATCTTCCCTGGTCGGACACCTCTCTCCGTTGCTGCATCTCATGGGCACATCTCGACAGTCCGGTTACTTCTTCGACTCGGTGCAAATACGCACGCTCTAACAACACATGGTGATACGATTCTTTTCCAGGCATCGGCAAACCAAGCAACACTCAAGCTCTTGCTACAGCAGGGAATTGACGTGAATCATCAGAACGATCGGGGCGCTACAGCCCTTCACTACGCGGCTCTTCGCGGGCACATCGGGGGTGTGAGGATGTTGCTTGAGAAGGGTGCTCGACAGTACCACGCAAACGCGGTGTGGGATGCCTGGGAGGACAGAGACGGAACTGGAGGTTATAGACAGGGCACACCAGCTGGCATGGCTATGCAAAGAGGTCTGGATAAGGTCGCGGAGTTAATCGAGGGATGGAAGTATAACTGACTTTGGTGTAATACTTGGCGATAAGGTTATGATTTAATGGATGGAGTAATGGCTGGACGGTGGAACTGTATATCCTCTGTATGTAATATGGGTTTGGGTTTGGGCTTGATGAGATACCACAAAAGAATTGTTATAATTTGGCGAGATATTATTCATGTTTGGTGTTTGCTCGTATCATGCATTATAACTGCTTGCATGAACAGTGAATTAAAGTCATGGACAGAGTGCAAGTTATGTATCGCTGAATGCTATGTGCACGTTGGTATAAATCCATGCATATTCCTCTATATCCGGATCCACGTGCTGTGCAATAGCTAAGCTTTTCAGCCCTAGCAATGTCCCATGTCCAATACCAAAAGCGAGAGGCAGCCGAGTCACAGTTACGGATACGAAAAGCCATGAAATGCGAAATTACTTACTGATTAAGCGGCACGGGAGGAATAACGGCCGCGGCGTTGGAACAAGATTCGAGAAGTGACGTGATGGTAAGATTAATTAATGTATCGCCATTAGCAGTGAGGAGGACCTCCCAGCCTAACCACTAACAACCCATACATACGAATACGGGACGTCATGACGGCGTTCAAGTGTTGACGTAATAGGCTCGAGTGATGATGGGCGAGGCAGTGCTCAACGAAAGAGTCCATGATGGGCGCGTCTCAATTCTACTACTGGCAAGGTTTTGATGAATTGTGATGTCTCTAGGTCTCGTGATCTGTAGCCAAGAAAGCAATACAAGCTCAACATTTGGCTAAAATAAACTCTCCTTCATCATATTCTTGACTCTTCTCAACGCTTCTCTTCTATCTGATCTGCCCATTACCCCTTTCGGCTTTGAAACCAAGTCCCACTTCTACAAGACGGGTAAATTAGATTCACCATTTCAAGATCTCGCCAAGCTTGGAGCCCTTATTTATATCGAATACTTAACTTTTGTCGCCTCCGCCATCGATAAATAAATAGTAAACCCCAATCGAACCGTCAATCTGCAGTGTATCACACAGTCCAGGCCGGCCCCGCGTGCTCCATCTGGCTCGTCCTGAACTTTTAGCTGTCCTCCCCTGCTTCTACAACCCCGCAATCCGCAATCGGCCCCTCGTCAACTGCTACGCTACTGCTACTGTACACGAGACCGCCTTCGAAATCTCCTGTCCCGTCGCAAACCCTCCCTTTTCGCTCCCCGACTTTTCTATACACGGCGCAAACATACAATCATGTCCTCTTCTACAGCCCCAGCCGCGCAGGCCAACAGCAGCAGCTGGACCGCCTTCCTCAAGGTAGATATAGATATCTAACTCCATGCTTTTGCATGCTTGGAGCGATTCGTATATGGGTGATGGCAGTAGCTGACCTCGTCTTTGCGACGTGCTCTAATAGTCCATCGCATCCTTCAATGGCGATCTATCTTCTCTCACCGCGCCTCCCTTCATCCTGTCCTCTCAGTCCCTCACCGAATTCTCTGCGTACTGGGCCACGCACCCTCCCGTCCTGACCGCCCCAGCTGCCGAGTCTGATCCCGCCAAGCGTACTATGCTCGTCCTCAAGTGGTTCCTCTCGACTCTGAAGCACCAGTACGCCAGCCGAAGTGAGCAGTTTGGAAACGAAAAGAAGCCTCTGAACCCTTTCTTGGGTGAGCTTTTCCTCGGTACCTGGTCCGACGAAGCTGGCGAGACCACCCTTGTCTCGGAGCAGGTCAGCCACCATCCTCCTGCTACCGCCTATTGCATTCGCAACGACAAGACTGGTATCGAGCTTGAGGGTTACAATGCTCAGAAGGCCACTTTCAAGAGCACCATCATTGTCAAGCAGATCGGCCACGCTGTCCTACGAGTTCCTCTTCCATCTGGAGAGATCGAATCCTACCTCATTACCCTCCCTGGTCTTCATATCGAGGGTCTGATTTTTGGTGCTCCTTTTGTCGAGCTTGATGGCTCAAGTCACATCACTAGTTCCAGTGGCTTCACTGCCAAGATTGACTATAGCGGCAAGGGATGGCTCTCAGGAAAGAAGAACACCATCGTCGCCAGCGTTTATCCTACGGGCAAGGAGAAGGATGTTCTTTACAATGTCACTGGCCAGTGGAACAAGGCCCTCGAGATCTATTCGGGACCTGCCAAGTCTAACTCCAAGTCTACTCTTGTGAGCACCTACGACGCCGTCAACACCGCTCAAACTGAGCTCAAAGTTGCCCCCATCGATCAACAGCACCCTCTCGAGTCCCGACGCGCCTGGTCTCGCGTTGCTGATGCCATCCAGAAGGGTGACATGGACACCACAGGTGCTGAAAAGGGCAAAATTGAGAATGCCCAGCGCAACATGCGCACCAAGGAGAAGTCAGAGGGCCGAACCTGGGATCGCCAGTACTTCACAGCTGTTGAGGGTCAAGACTCTGTCCTCGAACAGCTCGGCAAGGTCGTTGGTGTACCTACTGATGGAGAGGCTGACAAGACTGGTGGTCTCTGGCGATTCGACAAGACCAAGGCTGATGCTCGCGCTGCTCAGCAGCTCTCAGAGGACGCTGTAGCCCAGATGGAGAAGGAGCTTCTCGGTCGATAGGCACGCCAAACAGGATATGAAAACAATAGGAGAAATAGGAACAGGAAATGGTGATTGTGAGCTGCATAATACACAATCACCAAGATCATGCAGATAAAGGTGCAAAGTTAAACCAAAAGAGGCGGGCATGGACATGGGTTAGAATACACAGCGCTCGGCAAATGTTCTCTGATACAAGAGGCATTCCGCGACGAACCACGGGAAATTCAAACGGTTGGTTTGTATAATAACTAACAGGCTATATATGTTCTACGACTAATGACATGATTTTCATGTTTTCTAAATTCGCATCCATCCACCTCCAGAAGGTTCCATTGATGCAAGGTCCGACGTCAGTTTAGCGAGCTAAGGTGGTTTTTAGTTTAAAATCACATATACACATTGCAGCAGAGGACACTCAGGCTGTTTGTGCGTCATCAATTTTTTTTCCTCATTAATTTTACTACTTTCATCACCTCGTAACGCCCCTGCAACTAAACACTGCTATGTTGTGTCGGAACCAAGGTGAGGGTATTTTCTAGATCCCTCTTTTTCTTTTCCAAACGATACTCATGAATTGTGTCGCAGTTGGGATATCATTAGAACCAGTTATTGTCTTTTATCGACATTTATAGCTGGTTGGCAGTGTTGAAGTCCTGGAGAGCCTCGGCAACACGCTTGGACATGGTCTTCTCACCCTCACGGACCCAGACACGGGGCTAGACATAACGTTAGTACATTGTAATACATATACAGTAATGGAATGAGAACTTACGTCGAAGTACTTCTTGTTGGGCTTGTCCTCGCCATCGGGGTTGCCGACGGTGGTGTTGACGTACTCGCGCTTGTTGATCATGTAGTCTCGGATACCGGAGCAGTAAGCGAACTGCATGTCAGTGTCGACGTTAACCTTGACAACACCGAAGCCAATGGCGTCGAGGTACTCCTTCTTGGAGGAGCCGGAGCCACCGTGGAAGACGAAGAAGACGGGCTTGTCGTTGTCGGACTTGAGGGCCTCCTTGACGTGAGCCTGGTGCTTGCCGAGAAGCTCGGGGTGGAGCTTGACGTTGCCGGGCTTGTAAACACCGTGGACGTTACCGAAGCCAGCGGCGATAGAGAAGTAGGGGGAGATGGGGGAGAGAGTGTTGTAGATGTTGAGGATATCCTCAGGCTGGGTGTAGAGAGAGTTGTTGTCAACATCCTCGTTGTTGACACCATCCTCCTCACCACCGGTGATACCAATCTCCATCTCGAGCCACTGCTTCATGGGGGCAGCGCGCTTGAGGTACTTGGCGGTGGTCTCAATGTTCCACTCGACAGGCTCCTCAGAGAGATCGATCATGTGAGAGGAGAAGAGGGGCTCGCCCTTCTCCTTGAAGTAAGCCTCGTCGGCATCGAGCATGCCATCGAGCCAAGGGAGGAGCTTCTTGGCGCAGTGGTCGGTGTGAAGGACGACGGGGATGCCGTAGGTGGGAGCGAGCGAGCGGACGTAGTGGGCAGCGGCGATGGAGCCTGCAATGGAAGCGGCCTGGTCGGTGTTGCTCACACCCTGAAGAGTGCGTCAGTGGGTTGAAGCGGTTGAGAAATTTGTTGAGGAACATACCTTGCCAGCGAAGTAGGCGGCACCACCCTGAGAGAACTGGAGGATGACAGGAGCCTTGTTGTCGCGGGCGGCCTCGAGGGCAGCAACGACGGTGGAGGAAGAGGTGACGTTCTGTGATATTTGTGTTAGTTGCGACGATTTGCGTTGTTTTTGAATGGTTGAGACATACAATGGCGGGAATGGCGAACTTGTGCTCGCGAGCGTACTCGAAGAGACGGAGGACATCGTCACCGACGATGACACCAGTCTTGCGGCTAAGGACTTCTTGGACACCCATTGTTGCTGTTTGTGAAGCTTAGGTTGGATAGAAAATGTAGGTTGAGATGAAAGATGTAGAAGGAAAAAGTCTATTGAGCAAGAAAGATTGTCAGTTATGAATGAAGAGGAGCAGAGCAATGACGAAGGAGGGGGGTATAGCGGGGTTTTCAATCCAACTCTGTTTGGTCCTTATCGATAAATATAGCAAAACAGAGCTGCGTAATTAGAGAACACGGCAAGGGGTAGAGTGGCAGTTACGGCGTTTTGGAGGGGCAGGAGGGGCAGGAGGGGCAATTCTGACGCTCTTGCCGAGAGCTGCTCTGTGCGGGCCAGAATGAGTTCATCAGATTGAGGCCATGAGCTGTTTACAACATCCAACAGCTGTGTCGGTGAGGCATAAAGAGAGGCCATGATAAGACCGCGAATCTTTTTCTCATCTCGCCAGGAACACTCGCCTAATGCATCTTGCAGCATGCTGCTCCTCGATTGGCGAGAATGAAGATACGTCGCGAATCGTCTGATACTCACGGGCCGTAAATTGAGTTCCGTGAGGCTTCAGAGCTGTTGAATGGGCTGAGACTGTTGAACGATTCACCGCGCCATCCAGTGAGACGATTGAGATAGTCGCCTCATCCGGAAACGCTCAATCTTGTTCACCGCACACCTCAACCCATTTCAGGCTCTCGAGTCTCAGGGCCCTTACGGCTGCTCCGATGCCCGGTGGCTCTCCGGTGGCTCCGCGGCCGATATGTCTTCTCTGGCCTTCTCTCGGCCTCTGCGCTACTGTCTCTTCCTCTCACGACTCTTGACTCTATCATGTTGCCCACCTCGTCTCCGCTATAGGACAGCCCGGTTCACACATCCTCGTCAGACCAAGACTTTGTCCAGAAAATCGCTCCCCCAGCAAGCTCACTCGAGGTAGCTAGCGGGAGCTCTCTGACGTTGTTGAGCGTCTGCTCGGTGGTAAAGTGGGGGCGCCGACACAGCGGCGCCGTTGAAGAGCAAATACAGTGGATGGGATTGGGCTCGGTAGGTGACAGTGGAGAGTGATGCGACTTACACACTTTTGGCAGTTAGACAGGCGACCCAGCGATGATGTCGGTATTGACGATAGTGGGAAGAATTGTCAGGATTCAAAAATGAAAACATCAACATGGGGGGAGGGGCAGCCGACTTATATGATGCCGTCCCTCCTAAGCCTCCTCTCCTCTGTGCCGAGAGCTATTCCTACCACAGCCGATGCTCGACGGGAACATGCGGGACGGCCTGGCCCTTGGAGACCATTGATCGGGCTCATCACTCTCACTTCTTAGCAAATACACTGACTCTGATTCTCGTGTGACCCCATCTTCCCCGCATACTTGAATATCGTGAGCATCACGGTTGGCTGGAAGGCCGCCATAGCCCATGGCTGTGGATATTCCGGGTTGACTTCCCCTGATGCTCTTGGACAAAATCTCCAAAGCCACGAAGCTGAGGCCAATCATATGAACCAATGCGCCGCCGCAGTTGCATTGCCGACGGCAACCATTTCTCGATCATTCTCGTACAATGCAAGGCTTGCGTAGTGTTGAAACGTGCTCCCCAGCAATATCATTCATATCACACTCAATTTGAGTAATCTGAAGTTGGAAATCATGATCGCAGTTGAATTGGTGGAGCTTCCACATCATCTTGTGGGTGGGGTGCTCAACCAAACATGATCTCGGTGATCTAATACCGAACCGCAGTTCCATATTCATCATGACAATGACGAGGCAAACTCGGATCAGCAATTCGAATCGATGTTTCTCATGTCCAATTTCGACACTCCTTCCCGGCTGAAACCGAATATCCAATCCAGAAATGGCGAATGCAGATTTTGCAAATTCTGCTCGATCGACAGGACAATGCATGCCATGCCAGTTGGACATGGTCATAAACTTGTCGAATATTTACGTCACGCAGATTGCGTTTGAAGGAAGCTAGAAAGCCTGGCTACTCAATTACAACCCTGAGTAGTCTAACCCCTCGGCGGATCTGGTCAAGATTCCATCCACCCGAAGATACATTACATCGAGGCATTGGTTCATACAAAGAGAAGCTGTGGTTTCGAGGCCTTACCCCCACCAGTCCCTCCATCCGTCCTTCAACCCCGGCTAGGCTACGAGGTTCCCGAACTCCATGAAGCTCACCCCAATCTCCTGCTCCCCCACTTACAAGTGCTGGATTAGCTAACGAGTTGCTGCTTATCGTCAGTCGGTCCAGCCAAATCAGTCTTGAACTTGCAGAAGCACTGAGGCCTTCAACAATAGCTGATTGGCTTCCGTAGCTCAGTTGGTTAGAGCGTCGTACTAATACTTCATACCGAGTAATTGGTAATGCGAAGGTCTCAGGTTCAAGCCCTGGCGGGAGCATTGTCTTCCAATGCCTATCAGCTATTCTTTTTGGGGGATTTTTGCTGATTCTTTTTAGAGTTGTGATTTTTGTTCTGGTGGTGGATGTCACATTCATGTACCTCAGTAGTAGATAGCCCTTGGTACATAGCGATATGAGCAAATGGGTAGCTATAAGTCAGAGACTCTTAGTCTTAATTGTCTAAAAGCAGAAGGTCTTGGTCCTTAGCAAGTCTAAACTTTGAGCAAACTCAGCAGTTTAGATATCTTAATCTCTGCATAGATGGGAGTTCAAGTTAAGCTAACTACCCTGGAGCAAGATTGCCAACATTACTCTTAAATATATATAGTAATGAATTTCTTAACACAAGCCTCCAAAGTTGGTCTACACTATGTTGTCGCTTTCTACACCTATGTGATCTAGAGATGCATACTGGTGGCTATGTTAAGCCGCAGTCTTGTAGAATACTCTTTAGACACTGTAATACAAGTCTTTTGGTGGCAGATACCAGGTGGGGAGCTATTTATCTATGAATTATCGATTAATCACAACCAGATCATAGAATACATATCACGAGACTTAGTATCGACCCCGATACTTTAACCTAATTATCTTTTCATACTTGATATGTAACATTATTTCATAGCCGGGCGATATGAAGATTGGATCTCGTTCACGTGCAACGATGTAGAAAAAAAAAGAGGGTCGCCGAGAAAGCTCATCATCGTCTTGAGCATCATCATAACGTTGTCAATTAATCGTACCAATGCCCTCTCGCGGGCTCTGCCGACCAGAACCAATGTGAAAAGCTCGGCGTCGTCTTCTAAACTATTCACAAAGCCACTTCTTCGCCGAAAATGGACGAGGAAACCCTCAAGGAAGCTCTCAAAAGCTTCCCGAACGCCGAAAAAACGGCACCACCCGCAGCAGCAACTTCAGGGCTCAACATCAACGCCCTGTTCGAGAATCCGCTCTTCGCTGGTGGAATCGGTCTTGCATCATTGGGAGCAGTCGCTGCCTTTGCACGAAAAGGCGCAATCTCTGTACTCGGAGCAGCTCGTCGTCGCTTGCTCGTCAATGTCGAGATCAGCAAGCAAGATCCCGCATACCCATGGATCTTAGCATGGTTGTCACAACCCCGCGAACACCCGGGCTTCATTGCTTCTCGCCTCACCCGAATACATGATCTCTCTGTTACGACGACGACTGCATCTCGAACGGCTGGAGTTAGTGGACCCCAGAATGCGCACTTCTTCCTACAACCGGGTTTCGGACGACATATCGTCAAGTTCGGCAATGCGTACATTGCTGTGAACAGAGAAAAGCATAATACGGCGAATATGAATACTGGCGAACCACACGAGATTGTTCAATTGACTACATTATGGGCGCATCGACATGTTTTCGAGGCAGTTTTCAGCGAGGCGCATCAGTTGGCAGCCAAGGCGAATGAGGGAAAGACTATTG